>NC_133770.1:228800436-228869616 GCF_003597395.2 Chelonoidis abingdonii
AAAGACTTCCCTCCACCAAGATTTGAAAGTATCTTGTCCCCCCATTGGTCCTCTGGTCAGGTGTCAGCCAGGTTTACTGAGCTTCTTAACCCTTTACAGGTAAAAGAGACATTAACCCTTAACTATCTGTTTATGACAACTACAACACAGTTATGTTATTAATCATATGATAAATATGGGAAAATCACAATCTAGAAAAGACTAAATGTTATCAACTCACAAATGAGACTGAAATCATTAGAGACATTATGATCTCAGTTACACTGAATTCAGTGGACTTGCTCTGGATTTTCAGTGATATAATTGACATCAGAATCTGGCCTGAATCCATTCAATCCAATCACTTTCCCCCAAGAGTTACTTGCTTTCTAGCTGTGCTCTTATAGGCTTATTCAGTCTGTCAACCCTATCTCTGAGAGTGTGGCATACCCCTGAAGCCAGGGGAAAGATATATTATTTTAATTATGTTGTATTTAAAACTCTTTTTCTCTCATGTAAGGCATATAATGTGAGGCTAATGGAGTACTTTGTACTTCCAGAAGAAGATTTTTGCAGTAATCAAACCCCCTTTACTTCACTTTGACATTTAATGACCAGAAAAGCAGTTTAGTGCTCAAATACATCTTCCTCCATTAATATGTAAGCGGGGGAATGGTCTCACTATTGCGGGGAACTTTCCTGGCTTACATACTACCCCGGTGAAGTGGGCTAGCGAAAGGATCTGAGTCCTGGCTCCCATATTCTTTACCCAGAGGCTTGCCTGACCTCAAGGGATCCCCTTCCACTCTCTTATGTGGCAGAGTCCTTGTAACCCAAACAAGATTGGGCCCAGGATTCCTGGGGGGTTCGAGCCCCAACCTTATCATGAAGACAGGCGCTAGGGAAGGGGTGGGCAAACCAGAGGGCCACATTGGAGTGCAAAACTGTATGGAGGGCCAGGTAGGGAATGCTCAGCCCCCCAAACAGCCTGGCTCCTGCTCCCATTTGACCCATCCCACTCTCTGCCCCCTGACTGCCCCCCTCAGAACCTCCCACCCATCCAGTCCTCCCCTGCTCCTTGTCCCCTGACTGCCCCCTCCCGGGACCCCTGCCCCTAACCACCCCCTGGGACCGTATTCCTTATTCACTCCTCTGGCTCCCTGTCCCCTGACTGCCCCGACCCCTATCCACACTCCCTGGCAGGCCCCCCCAGAACCCCACCCCCTATCTAATCTCTCAGTTCCCCATCCCCTGCCCCCCACCCAAACTCTGTCCTATCCAATCACCCCATGCTCTCTGTCCCCTGACTGCTCCCCAGGAGCCCCTGCCGCATATCCAACCTCCCAGCCCCGGCCCCCTTACCCTGCTGCTCAGAGCAGCGTATCTGGAGCTGCACCTCCTGGCCGGAGCCAGACAAACTGCCCTGCATTAGCATGGTGTGGCTGCAGGGAAGGTGAGACAGTGGGGGAGGGGCCGGTGACTAGCCTCCCTGGCCGGGAGCTCAGGAGCTGGGCAGGATGGTCCTGCGGGCCGGATGTGGCCTGTGGGCCATAGTTTGCCCATCTCTGGGCTAGGGTGTCCCCACTCCAGGGTGCTCTCTCTGCACTGGACATTTCCCTGATCCACTGATCATTACATGCAGTTCAAAGCAAATACAATTTATTAAACAGCAATCAATTAAAAAAAAAAAGGCAAAAAATTGGAAAGGTTAAAGGAAAACACATAACCCTGCTCTGTGGCACAGGGAAATCACAACTAGCATCTCTGGAATGTAAGGGAAGTTCATAGTCTGCTCCTCATAAGTCCCAGGCCTCCTTCTCAGGCCCTGGCTGTGCTGCAGGGATGCTGCGGGTCGGACACTTGCTCTGGCAGTGGCCACAAGGCCTCAGGCTTTAGGTGGCAGGGCCCTTCTTCCCAGTGTTGCCCCCGCCCTGCCATGGTTACGATCCCCCTCCCAGTCTGGCCTGCAAGGCCTCCTGGCGGGGGGTGTCTCCCTGCGCTGGTCTCGCTGTCCAGGGTCCCCCTTGCTTTCCCCAGCTGCTCACCACACGTGGCTCTGAACTGCTCCAGCCTCAGCTCCAGCTCCACTCTGCCTCTGCACGGCTGCTGCTGCTGCTCGGCCTCCAGCTCCCTGGGCTGCTTCTCCGTAGGGGACCAGACAGCAAATGTGAAAAATTGGAACAGGGAGTAGGGGATAATAGAAGCCTATATAAGAAAAAGACCCTCAAATCGGGATTGTCCCTATAAAATTGGGACGTCTGGTCACCCTACTTCTCTGTCTCTCTGGCTCTGGTTGCTACAGCTCTCCTCCCAGCATAGATCTGCTCTGGGGACTGCTTCTGTGACTCTGCTCCCAGCACTGACCTGCTTCCTGGGATACTTTTCTGGCCCCTCTGCATCTGGTACAGCTCTGCTCCACAGCCCAGCTTGGACCCCAGCTTTCTCCTTAGCTCCAGCCCCACTCTGTCTGAACCAGGCAATTCCAGCTCACACCTAGGACAGGACCCCCTTGGCCTCCTGACTGCCTGATTAGCCTGCCCTCCCTGTCAATCAGGCTGACATGGAGAATTGGCCTCTCCCCAGAGTTCCTGGGGACAGTCAGTCTTAGGATCCTGATTTCCCATTGACCCTTCCCCTTTCTTTTGGCACTGGGAGTTAGCAACTAAAACACCCCCAATGAGTTTTAGTAGGTGGACAATAGTTCCCTTACAAATACATTTCTTTAACTGCTCGTACCATCAGTCACTGAAAGAAAAGAAATAATTAATCTTTTTTGTACTCTTAAGGAAGCAGAAGGGGGCAAAATTATTGATGGTTTCTTTTTTAAAAAACTACTTCCTGTGAAAAGTGATGTCTTTTAAACATGGTGTGATTAGAAAACCGAATACTTTTGTTATTTCATCTGCTGATATAACTTAGGCCTGGAAGGGGCCTCCCAGGTCATCAAGTCCAGTGCTCTGCAATGACAGACAGTCCTGTCATAATACTCCCATTCATAAAATCATCAAGCTCCATCTTAAAACTAGTCACTAATCCTGTTGGAAGGCTGTTCCAGAACTTCCCTGATATGTCATGTCCTTTTTACAATAGATCAGATGGTGACATTACTCGTGCTGGATACCTTACACCAGGACTAGTCCCACGAAGTAACATACTCTAGAAGTAGCCCCATTACAGGTATGACAGTTTGACTCTACTGGAATAGAGCTTGTAGCAGGACTAACATTCAAGTGGTTGACCTTCTTTTTAAGAGCCAGGATATTTTTTTTTTGCAAGCACCTAAGTAATCTAGGAGCTGAAATCCCATTTTTAAAAGTGATTTAGGCACTTGGGGGGGTCTGATTAATAAAAGTATTTAGGTGCCTAAAGATGAAGATATGCATTAGTGGGATTTTCAAAAGCTCCTAGGTGATTATGTCCCATTTTTGTTTTGTTGTATTTTGTTTTGTTGCATTTTAAGAGGTGTTTTTGTTATTACAGAATCTAATCTGCATTTTTCAGGATGAATGTGACTGTAGAAAAAAACAAAAATATTTCTAAACGACATGAAAAGTGAATGCATACTAACAAATTTTTTGAACTAATTAATTGTGGAGCTTAAGGTAGTTTCTGTTTTCAGCATTTCTTCTTCACCTCCTAGTTTTCTTTGAAGTCCTGCCACCTATTGGTTAATCAGTGCAATAATTTTATATGATGGATTGTTTTCTTGCAATGCCAGAGAAGGAAAAATACTAACAAAAAACAGTTATACTTCCTTTACAAAAATTTTACAGCTTCAGAATTCCCTGAATGCTGAGAAGTCTAAAACAAACAAACAAACAACAAAAACAACCCAACAGTTAAGAGATCCAGCCTCTTCCCATCCCAATTGCCATATAATTTATCATCACCTACTATCATTCCATATGTCTTAGGCTGCCTACCAAACCTTGACTTTTTCTTCTAAAATGTCCAAAATACCCACAAATATCAAAATACCAAATCTCTGGGAAATTATAAAATCTCATTCATTGCCAAAAGATCCATAGACTTCAGCATTATTTACTATTAAAATGTACATATATTTATTGCTACAAAATACAGTTATGTATACAAACATGCACATGCTACGTTTACTTACTTAAATCCTCAACAACATATGATCAACTCTTTTCATAACAGCAAACAGATCAGTCATCCCATTTTGATTCATAAACATATTCTTCTCCCTTGCCAACACCTCACACTATGAGAAAATGTTCAGAACTCTGACATAGCTTAATATATCCTGGCAATATATACCTTTCAAAAGCTTTACTAGACCTTTAAGAAGCAGTATATGACATCAACAATATACCTCCAACAATATATTTCTACCATAAAAAAACTACAAGAAGCGAAGGTAATGCTGTGTGGGCAATGTGCGACAAGTGGGGTGATAGTAAGTGATGAACGATGATAGGACAGTGGGGAAGTAACTGGGACCCTGTTCATTTCTGGACTTTGCAATGTTAGGGTTTAGAATCGTTATAAATGAAAAGTGATATTTTTATGGGGAATGTTATTCAGACTCTACTGAAACTCATTTTCAACCTTAACTCTTTTTAACAAAGATTTTTGTTTAGCAGTTATGTTACTTGTATGTGTCACTATTAAGTTTTTGTTGGTTATATTTGTCATTATCGATGTCAGCACATCCCTTAGCATCCCTAACATCCTCCAGGCTAGAATGAACTAACAACTGGTTCTATTTCTATTTCTATGTGTCTCACTGTTTCAGCTAACAATTGGAGCTCTCTCTATCCCTTGCCTTCCTGGCCAGAATAAAAGCAGCAGCGTCATATTGGCACTTACTGAGAAAGCATGTGCAGAGGAAGCAACGATCATCTTATAGTAGCTGCAGCTCAGGCTATACAACAGTGTTGTTGTCAACACAACTTACCCTGACACCTCTAGCAGGTTGTGTTGTGATTATTCACACAAAAGGGTCTGTAAAGAGAAGACAAATATATCAACAAAGGTTTGAAAAGAATATCACCAGCAAGTAACTTCGAATCTATTAACAGTTTAAGCAAATACAAGGAAAATGAAACTGCTTAATTCAGAAGCCTTGGTGTCTTCTGTTCCTTATTTTGTGTGCCCAAAAAGAAATCATGAAAGAGCACTAACATGCTGACAGTATGACAAGGGCCAATTTGTGGATAACTTGTCAACATCTTGAATGAAACTCTAGAAATTCATAACAGGTGCTCAATAGCTATAATCAAGTGACAGATGGATTAGATATATGAAACCACAACAAACTGACTGAATGGGAGAGGGAATGAGGGCGAGTGTGGGGGGAGGTTCATTAACTATGGAAGAGAGCAAAAATGCATGAATTATTAAAGAAGCTGCATGAGCCAATTTATGTGTATGCTTCCTGCTCATCTTCAATACGACTGGGAAGAGGCTCTGCTGTGCCAGCTGCATATGTACAGGAAACTACACACAACAGCAGTGGTTTCATCTCTTAACTCTAGGCAGGGCAAGCACCAAAGCTTGGCATATGTTTTTACCAAAAGCACTGTTTTATTTCAGGATGTGTATAGGAACCGATTCAGCAATTTACTTTAGGACATGCCTAACTGTAAGTAGTCCCACTGAAGTCAGCAAAACTATCCCTGTTCTGAGACTTAGGCCCATGCTTATGCCCAGGTGCCTACCTGTATCTTTAGGGGCTTGCTGCCTAAATACCTTTGAAAATCTGACCCTTAGGAACTTCAGAAAATATTACCCAAGATCTATTAGAACCCTCACTCGGTCTTCCAGCTAAAACAAGGTATATTTTAGTGTTTGGGGGTATTCTGGTGTTAATTGTACTATAGGGTGAGGTTTCCACCACACCCACTTGGGGGACCTCTTCAGTAAAATTTATTTTACGATCAGAAAGTTTCCCCCCTGATATTTAGCCTAAACATCCCTGTCATAACTATAAAGGGAAGAGTAACAACCCTCCTGTGTACAATACTATAAAATCCCTCCTGGCCAGAGACACCAAAAGTTGTTAAGCTTAGAGGTTTTCATGCAGGTCCCCACATCTGTACCCTGGAGTTGGGAGTGGGGAAGGAATCTTGACATTCCCTTTTCTCACTTTCCTCCTGTGCATCATACAGTGTAACAACACAAGCTCAGATCTGCAAAGTCATGCTATCAAAACACAGTGCTCTTCAGCAGTTTCCTGTCTGGGGAAGGAAACAGGAGCCTGACAAGTGTAAGAAGCTTGCAGTGTTGTTATAGCTCTCTTGGCCCCAGTATATTAGCAAGACAAGGTGAGTGAGGTAATATTTTTATCGCACCAACCTCTGTTGATGAGAGAGTTTCAAGCTTACACAGATCTCTTCTTCTGAGATCTGAAATCTGAAAATATTACCTCACCCACTTTGACTCACTTAGGCCTGGTCTACACTACGCCGTTAAATCGATTTAAACAGCGTTAAATCGATTTAACGCTGCACCGTCACACTACAAGACCTAGGTAAATCAATTTAAAGGCTTGTCTATAAATCGATTGTTTGAACTCCATAAAGACAGGAGTAACCCTAAATCAATTTTACTAAATCGGAATGATGTAGTGAGTGGACGGAATCGAAGTTAATTGGCTCTGGAGGTATCCAACAGAGCACACTGCGATCTGGACAGCATCAGAACTCCGATGCACTGGCCAGGTAAACAGGAAAGCCCCGGGACTTTTGAATCAATTCCTGTTTGCCAGCGTGAGTGTGGAGCTCTGATACACAGGTGACACGCAGGGCTCATCAGCACAGGTAAAATGCAGTCTCCTGAGAAGAAAAGAGACAGCAGACCACACAAGAGTACTCTGGATCTGATCGCTATGGGAGCTAGATCGTTTAGCAAACTCCGTCGTCGCAAAACAAATGAAAATATTTTGAAAGAATTTAAGTCTAGCATTGCATAAATGGAACAGCAGGGAACTCAGTAAGTGCAGAGTAAAATTAAGAGCCCAGACAGCGAACACAAAACCATAAGAGCAAACGGAAGGTGGAGCGGTCCAACATGCCTGCTCTCTATGATGACGCATGCAATGTATTGGGGGCTGCCTAACCAGTACCTACTCTGCTGTTGAATGTCAGTATGCCGTGGTCTGAAATCCAACCGTGGCTGAGATCTGTGAGGGGAAGATGAAAGATAAGAGCAGAGGAACATTGCGATATACACAGTCTCAATTACCCACAAGCACCAGAGCTTTTGGACCCAGATTACCTCCAAGCCCACTCAAGCCACTATCCAGCACAGTTGAAGACGGAAGGGACCTCTGGTGAGTGTACTTAAATATCAAAATGTTGACAAAACGCATTTTTTAATATTAAATTGCAAGCGGGTGTCATTCAATTCGCAGCGAGTACATGTTACGTGAAAAGTTCGTTACGATGTCTGGTAACTGGAGTAAAATCCTCCCAAGAATCTCCATGAAATCGATATTGGAGCACTCAAAACCTTTTCATAGATTTCGGGAAGGGGCTTATCCGTGTCGCCATGTACGACTTTCCCCACTGCAGCATGCATCAAGTAGATTTCGGAATCATTGCTCACAAAAGCAACAGCTGGTTAAGGCACCTGGACACTGCTTCGCATCGAAGAAACATACATTCTGCATTCCGGTTAGTCTCACCAGAGTTATATCATGTCATGTAACCTGGTTGAAATTCCGGAATTTTTTTTTATTAGGGGGCAAACATGGCATTTTCCTACTGCCTGAACTGGCCCGATACCATCTCCGTACTGACGGGGGATGGAGGAAGGGCGCTGGAGGCTTTTCTGGTGTCAAGCAGGAATCTTCCTAGCTACCACCACGCGGGGTGAGGGAAGGAAGGATAAAGTAGTAAAATTAGCTTAGATACACAGACGGTGGGGGAGAAGAGCGGGTTGGGGTCTGCTGTTCTCTTAGCAATGAACACAGGCATCATAGGTCACTGTGATATAAACACCTGAGAAGTAAACATAAAGCCTTACCAGACGGCATGAAGACTGAATTATGATGCAGTGACCTGGACCTGCGCTGCAAGTGCTTCTAAACCAGGAGACACAGGCTAGTGATTAAAAATGCCAATAAATGCGACTCTTTAGTGAAATCACATGTGCTTATTAGTGGATAGTTTATACTGTGAAAAACAAAGCATTGTTCTAAAATGTATATTTTTACATACTGTCTCTCTTTCTCCTCCCCATGCAGCTGCCCTTTGCTGTACCTTTAGCTAGCCACATCAGAAAGCCCCGGCTAAGGATAAGGCGGAGGAGAAAGAGACTCGAGATGAATGTTAAAATATAGGAAGTAACTCGCATGACAGAGGTCACAGGATAGATGATAGCAAATACAGGTAAAGATGCCATAACCGGAGAACTAGGAAGAGACCTCGAGATGAGAGGTGTGCGAAATCAGAGGTGGCGGCAGAAAGATCAGCGTGTAAGGCAGAAGATCAGCGGTGCATGATGCAACGCTGGTAGCGCTTGCTGATCAAACTGAGATCCTCAACGATGTTGGATATTCCAGGAACACAGCGGGTTACAAAGTCAATGATCCTCTATGTTTTATCACCACTGCCAAAGCTCCGCATCGTTCATACTCCGTCACTCGCCAGCGTGTTAGAACGTGGGAAGGCTTCTCCTACACCACCTCTACCCAAGAGCATCAACAAAAGGTGACATTAAGCGAATGTGTCTTAATGGCTTTTCCTTTCTCCGATCCTCTCCCAACAACCATGCAGGATACTAGGTAATTCTCTGCTCTTTTTTATAATTACTTTTAATAAGAATACATGCAAAGGGGGAGTGTGGTTGCTTACAGGAAGAATTTAAGAAAGAATACTATTATTAAACAATACAAAGACTTTTAATACAGAATAATATTTTTAAAATAATGACTTATTTCTTCAGCAAGCTGAGTAAAGGGAAGGGTGGGTTGCTTACAGGGAATAGCTCAATAGAGGCGGGAGGGTTCATCAGGGGGAAACAAGCACTCAATCACACCATACCTGGCCGTACTGAAACCTCTTTCAAGGCTTCTCTGATGCGCACGCTTCCTGGTGTCTCTTCAATCGCCCTGGTGTTGGCTGCTCGTAGTCAGGTCAGGTGATTTGCCTCACCTCCAGACCGCCAGAAAAAAAGGTCTCCCCTTACTCATCACAGAGATTGTGGAGCACACAGCAATTACAATAGCAAAGGGACATTCGTTTGGCTGAGGTTGAGCGAATAAAGTAAGATCTCCAGGACCTTTAAACGGCCAAATGCACATTCTCACCATCTGCACTTGCTCAGCCTGTAGTTGAACACTCCTGACACATGTCCAGGCTGCTGTGTATGGTCCATGAGCCATGGACAACAGATAGGCTGGGTACCCAGGATAAGACAGGCATCTCAACTTCGCGAACTGTTTTTCTGGTCTGGGGATAATTTCCTTGCTGCAGCATTTAAAGAGAGTTGTGCTTCTGAAGACGCGAGCGTCATGACCCTTCCTGGCGATCCACGTGATGCTGGGAAAGTGCCTTGTGATCCACAGTGCTTGCAGCACCATAGAAAAGTACCCCTTCGGTTCACGTACTGGGTGCCTGGTGCTCTGGGGCAAGATAGGGATATGGGTTCCATTATGGCCCACCCACAGTTAGGGGAATCCATGCAGCAAAGCCATCCACTATGACCTGCACGTTTCCCAGAGTCACAACTTTCGTAGCAGCAGCTTAACGATTGCTTTGGCTACTTGAATCACAGCAACCTACAGTAGATTTTCCCACTCCAAATGATTCCCGACTGCGGTAAGCTATCTGGAGTTGCAAGCTTCCAGAGGGCTATTGCCAGTCGCTCTCTCACTGTGAGGCTGTCTTCTAGTATTATGGCGTTTCGGGCAGGGAAGCAAGTCACAAAGTTCAAAGAAAGTGCTCTTACACATGCGAAAGTGTTTGCAGCCACTGGGAATCGTCCACACCGCAAACTATGCGGTCCCACATCTGTGCTTGTTTCCCGTGCCCAAACGGCGTTCAATGGGTAGAAGCTTCCTTACGCAGTAGCTCAAAATGCAGGGGCCCGTTAGGGAGAATTAAGTCTCCATGTCGTCATCGCTTCTCGGTCGTCTGCGCGAGTGCTCCTCCTCCTCCTCCTCCTCTCCTGAATTTGCAGTTCATGGCTCGAAAGACAGCACGAGAGTGCGCGAGGTGTTTAACTTGCACAATTGCGTTACTGATTCAGCAGGGTCCATGGTCTCAGCAGAGGTCCATGCTTGCTGTGCTATGGTGTTGCTCTCTCACCCAGGAAAAGGGCGCGAAATGGTTGGCTGCTGCTTTCACAAAGGGAGGAGTGAGGCTGTACCCAGCACACTTGGACAAGTTTTTTGCCATCAGGCACTGGGCTCTAACCAGAAGTGGGAACTATGGGATAGCTGTGGAACAGTACCAGAGTGCACACCTCCTGAAATCGACGGTGCCTTGGACCATGGACGCACACAATCGATTTAATGATCCTATGTGGACAGACGCTAAACAATTTAATAATATCTGTTTTATAAAATCGGTTTAAGCAAATTCGAATTTATCCGGTAGTGTAGATGTGGCCTTAGTGTAATGCGTAATGTTGGTTTGCTTTTTAAAGTGACCTAGCAATTGTTCCTGAGGAAGGGCATGTGTGATCTCTCTCATGGGAGTGGATTCTGTGAAGTTTTGCATTGTGCTTGAGCAATGAATAAAAGACAGTGTCTGACTGGCTATTTGAGTGAAAAATAAAGGCTTGTGACCACTAAACAATATTTCCATGACTTTTGCTTTCTTTACCATAACCATCTTGTGATTTTCCTTCTGTGAAAGAAACTACCATTTTCAAAATTTCAGCCTGCCATTTCCTTGTCATGTAATCTCCAGTTTCTGCTGGACCAGAAATCCATGTGATCATAAAATACAGCAGTAATAAAAGAATACAATGAGTTTTGAACTCAGGCCATTGGCTTTGGCTTCCTACACGCAGGTATTACTAATAAGCCAAACAGCTCACTCCAATAATTCTGTTAGACGGATCATAAAGAATTATCCTAAGCTTATTCCAGTAGAAGGCAATGACTCTCATACACACAAGTCAGTATAGCTTTACATGTCCTGTTATCTTCTAACACGAATGACTGAGCTCCTTATAGATACAGGGAGTAAATAACAATAGTGTGTCTAGTCTGTTTATTCAGTATACACAATTTTTCATACCCTCTTTTCCAACTCACAACTTTTTTGGTGGCTGAGTCTTAGAACTGTTAGGATGCTTATGACTAATGTAGCAACAGTATGAATGTCCTGCGCATGATGGAAACCAGGCGTCATAGGGTCCACTGTAAATGAGTGAGGGCAGTGTATACAATGAAAAAGGAGGACTGATTGATCTATCTATAAAGAGACTTATATGGCCTTTATCTGAGTACCTCCTTAATGGCACATAATAGCTGTTGGACTTTTTAAGTTTAATTAATATCTTTCTTATGTAGGGAACCCAGTTACTTCTATGGATAGAAAATGGTTTCCCTAAGATTTTACAGTGTATTAGGATTTATTTGAGTATAAAGATACTCCTACATGGGTAATTTTGGAAGATGTATTTATCACTAATTCCTGCTACATGCTACTACTTCTGAATTACTTTGGGCTAGATTGTGCCATTTGGAGCTATGAATGGAAGGCAGGTGTACTCAAGGGGAAAAAGTTACATTTTAGAAATGAATGAGTCCTACATTACTGAGTATCTCTTTCTAAATTTATGGTAGCTAATTGACACTGCCCCGAAATGTACAGGCATTTGTTTGCCTGTACATTTTCTTTGGAGATCATGAACACCTTGTGATATCATAATCAGGAGTTGTCATAAGTAGATAGGTAAGGTAAGGGTTAATTTTCTGTTTCCTGTAAAGGGGGAACAAAGAGAACCAAACACCTGACCAGAGGACCAATCAGAGAACTGGATTGTTTAAAGTCAGGGGCGGGAATTTGTATACTCGGGGTCTTTGTTGTTTCCTCGGCTATGGGTAAACAAGTTTTCTTCTAACTCCATCTTACTCAAAGTTTCTCCTAAACATCTGAAGTACAAAGGAAAGCAAAGTAATTCGGCTATGATGAGCTTTGTGTTGTATTTACATGTATGTTGATTTGCTGGACTGGTTTTAATCGGGCTACTTTTTAAATCAGACTGTTATCTTATTTTCTTAAATGCAAGAGGCCTGTATTGAGTTTCTTAATGAAGATATATTTTTGTTTTTCTTTCTTTTTATCATAAAGTTCTTTTGAAAACTGGTGGAGTTTTTTTCCCTAGTGAAGGAAAGGAAGGGAAAAGCCAGGCTGTGGGCTTATTTCCTATTGTTTCGGAAGAGCAGGTACGGGGAAAGAGAAAAAGAATCATCTCTGTTTCTTTGGTTGAAGTTTTTCTCTATTACTGCTACGAGACCAGGGAGGGGGAATCTCTTGTGTGCTAGCTGTGATTAGCTGTGAATGCATACCTTGGGACGCTAGATTGCCTCTCCGGTTGCATTAAAGAGTGAAGTCTAGTCTCGCACACAGCTAACCCAGGGAAGGGGGGAAGCTGGCAGAGAAGAGAGGGAGACCCAGGGCTCTGGGTCTTGGGGTCCCCCAGGGGACGGTTGGGGGACTCGGGGGGGTAAGGAACCCCAATAGTCCTAGTTGGTGGCACGAGAAATATATATCCAAGCAAGTAGTGAGCTTGGGGGAGTTTCAGGTAAGCACCCAGATTTTGGACGCTAAAGTCCAGATCTGGGACAGGAGGCGTTACCACAGGAGTGAAAACCGATTCTTAGCTTCAACTTTAGGGATAATTACCTGCATTTCACATATGGAACAACCCTCTGCTTCTAATAATTAAGGAGATAGTCAAGTCTGACAGTCCATAGATACAGAATGAGTAAATTATATACAGATAAAATACACTCCTATCCAGAAGGCCAGCATGTATCTGTGCATCACGTAAGTCCCACTTGTGGGATTTCAGTGGTGGATAGATTTTGTGCGAGCCCATAGGTGGGTCATAGACCTTCTGCTGGCACAGGAGAGAATGTCACCTGTATAGAGTAGTGACCAAGAGGAGGAAAGATATTAAGAAGGGAAAACTCGTACACCTCATAAGATCTTAGTTCAGGGAGCATTATGTTGTTAAATGCTAACACAATGGCTAGTACAATGAGACCCCAAGTTCTGACTGGAGCCTGGAGATCCTCCCATCAAACAAGTAAATAATGTTAATAATGTGGCTCTTTGAAATAGTTTGCTAACAGCATCAGCCTGTGATAGACCAGTAATGTGAAGTGAGCAATGAAAGTTTATTAAAACAAAACCACAGAGAATGATTTCATGTTGTAAGAATTTGGGAGCCCAGGATGGCTTTTTTATGTGCTTAATTGTTTCTCTCATTGAATTAATGAAGCTTGTCAGCCTGGCAAACTTGAAATTAAAAAAAAAAGTCTGTTCAACATGCGAGTTTCCCAAACTTGTTCAGATCTGATTAAATGTTGTGTGTTTTTTTTTAATTTTGGCCAAGAAACCCATTTTAAGTATATTCGCCTTTGCTCTGGCAGGGCTGCCCCATTCCAGATAAAGTAAAAAGCGTATGCTGATTGCATGCTTTTGTGACTATGCCTCCTTTGCAATGCACACTGTAATTAACACCATGTAGAGAATTTTTGCCTGTGCGTGCCACAGCTGCTTGTGGGTGAAACAGCAACTATACATGAGTACACAGATGTTCATCTATTTAACCACTTCTTTGCAATACAGGCCTGAGATAATTGCTTGGATGTCAGTGCTCTTCAAACATCTAATTCAGTGCAGAGTCTTCAGGAAACCAATCAACCTTTGGACTAGCTCATTTTATTAAATAAAAACAAAACTAGTGAATTGATCTGGTGCAGTTGTGACAACTAGGAGAGATTGTCAACTCAGTCTTAAACCTGTAAGGAGATTATGTTTTGAACATTTCTCATCTCTTCCTAACCTTTCCTGGGAATGTCAGTAACAGCAACGACCTTCAGAAGAATAGATACAGAAGGAAGGTGATGGGATACACTTTACTGGAACAACATAACTATTATTATACACCAACTCTGAGGGCCGTAAAGGTCTTTTCTGGGCTGTAAGTGAATGAATTGATTGCACATATGATTAAAACTTTGCACTTCCTTTAAAGAATTTCAAAGTACTTTACAAACATCAGTTGGGTCTACTGCCGTCAGTGGTGGTGGGGACAGTATTGTCATCCGCATTTTGAAGATGGGAAACTGTGGCACAGGAGAAGTAAGTTATATTTCCAATCACACCCTTCCAGCCTTCACCTTATGTGCATCTTCAGTTGCATACACATGTAATTGCATGTTGACACAGCAGATACAAACACCTGCATTCATTCTTTAAATAATCAAAACACCCATGTGAACCCAAGAGTGAGAATTTGCACTAACAAACCTGCATCTCATAGGCATTAGGATATTTGAAATGCGAATGCAGGTGCGAGCAGATAGAGGCAAGTATGCAGATATGGAGGTTCATGTCTGAAAATACTTCCTTAATGACTTGCCCAAGCTCACATAGGATGCACAGGAGCTAGGAACATAACACAAGCCAGTGGACTCCCTGTCCTGTTCCTTAACCACGAAGCCATTGTCTTCGCTGTTCTTGTGGAAGGGTGTTTTTTATTTTTTTGAGGGGAAGATGTTCTCTGAAATTTCTACATCTATGCTCTTCAATCTGAAATGCCTCAAATTATAGCAACCCAGCAGAATCCATTAATATACATCCTGGGTCATTAATCCCCAAATATCCCCTAGGAGCAACTGGGGGAATCTAGAAAAAATGTCTTTTAATCTAAATTCTCCTAGCTGACCAGTTCTTTGGCCACAGATTCACCCCCCAATTCAATTTTGTTAGTGCTTTTAGCTGGAAACAGGGTATGTGAATTTCATACACGTCCCATGTAACTCACTATAGCTGTAGCCACTTATGTTTATGCTTTACAGGCCAAAGTGCTGGGAATATGAGTTTCACTCGAAACATTACCCACAGATGTCTGTGCTGACTAAGTTAAAGCACTATAAACGATGGCATTGATTGAACCAAGTTGACTTCTTAGGTATGATCAGGAATCACTGACCCGGGGCATGCCTCTCTGTAAAAAGATCTAACTCAAAGTTTGTTAATAACATATATACTTATAAGCATAATCAGATGTTGTTATATTTAAAATCAAAGATTGGAAATTACCCTTATGTGACAATACTTGTATAAAATGTACTAGCCTTTCTGTATATTTCATTCCAGTGTTGGAGCAATTTCCCTATTATTAAGATTTAATAATATATATGCATGGGGGGAGAAGAGAAAAATTGGGAGGGAGGATGCACAAACTCTACGTTAATTTCTAATTCTTCCATAGCTTCTCTGGCTATACACCCACCACACAGACTGACAGTTCTGAAAGCCAATCAAATTGCTCTTCTACTTTACACAGACAAAATCTAATTGACAGGAGCTGAGTCAAGATTTCAGTGATCAGGGTTGATACAAGAGGAGAAAAAACGTGAAAAAATATTGAAATGTTGGAGGTTAGACAAGTTTGCTCCAGCTAATGCTGTATACTGTATAGGAGGCTGCAAATCCTAGCTTCTATCCCCTTTTGTAAATCAAAATCTCCAAGAAAGCCACTTCTCAGTGATGCTTCTTTAATATACATCCTCTCCTTTGCCCCATGTATATTTCATTTTGCAGTCTGATAATAGCAAATATGAGTGGAGGCAGCCTGTGCCATCTGGCTTGTTAATAACAAGTAGGGGATAAAAATATCTAATGCCTTGATCTACATACATATAAGAATTGCCCCACAAATAAAGAGCTCCCTAAAACCCCAGCCTACCAGAACAAAAGAGAATAGTCTGTGTTTAGCTCATTTTAAAAAAGTGATGATCACAGAGAGAACAAATGACTGAGAAAATAGAGGAATAGCTACAGAGTGACTTGTCTGAAGTTTTGGTGGAACAAAAACTAAAACGTGGGAAAAATAAGGCAAAAATAAATGTATAATGCACTCTTCACACTGAAGCAGAGCGGGACACTGTACAAATAATGTAATTATATTTGCTGTCTTCATGAGCCAAAAAGTTTGCCAAGTACTGTACAATTGAAGTTGTGGTTTAAAACCAGGGACAGATTAATCATAAATGAATCTCAGAACTGAGATACTATGCCTTGGGTGCATCACAGCTAAAGTGTATAAAGTTACATGTCCTGAAATGCAGAGTAAGAATTGGAAGACTGACATTAGCAGAAAGGCGTACAAGTTCATTTACATATGAATGGCCAAGACCATGCCAAATTTTGCATGTAAATAGTGCAGTATTGTAATCAAAGCTTTAATTAACTGGAAGCCAGCATAAAACTATCAGCATTGGGGAAATAAACTCTGATCTTTTAGTCTGGATGAGAAACCTTGCTGCTGTATTTGCAACCTCCTGGAACTTGCACAGCACCTTATCAGACAGGCCTGCATTGTCACATAATCTGGTGGTGAAAAGGGCATCGTTGACCACCAAATCAGCATCAGTCTCAGACAATCAATGATGGCTACAGTCATCCTCTGTTCCCAAAGCGACACAAGAGAATTCAGTTGTATTGTGGGAAAAGTGAGCAGCAGGACAGCAATTTTTCCAATTTTTTCACCCATCCAGAGTTAGAATAGTAAGGATTAAAATAATGTGAGAGTTTTGGAAGGGATAGTCACCTTCATGCTTCAGGGCATAAGCCAACCTCTAAATGATGGGGAGATAGGAGGCAACTTTCCCTGTAGATGGAATATCACATAACTGTCTACTGCAGGATTTCTGGCATTTTCGTTTGAAGCATCTGGCCACTGTTGGAGGTATGATACTGGACTTGATGGCCCACTGGTTTGAGCCAGCCTGGCAATTCTCAGGTTCCCAAATTTTAATCTCTACTGAAGATGAAAAATTTTCATCAATAAAGGCCCTTAGCCATAAACTCAAATACCCAAAAG
Organism: Chelonoidis abingdonii; assembly: GCF_003597395.2. Classification (NCBI taxonomy): domain Eukaryota; kingdom Metazoa; phylum Chordata; order Testudines; family Testudinidae; genus Chelonoidis; species Chelonoidis abingdonii. Next base: position 228,817,462 of record NC_133770.1, read on the forward strand.
GTAAAAGGGCCACAAGGCAACACCTTCTCATTTGTTTTTAAAAAGTTGTGAGTCACTGAGTTTCTAAAACTTCTGTTGTATCAACTAATAGCATTAACTGGACAATATTGCTGGAGGAAATGATTCAATCCAGGCATCACAGGAGTAAAATGAGAACCATGATATCAGCATAAAATAACCCAGCATCGGGAAGCATGTAGGTGCTGATAACCATGGGCTTCAATTCTATACCAGAGCTGTGGGGATTTCTGTAGTACCTATCAAGAGTAAAATGGACACAGTCCTGAGGATGCTGAAGAAAGGAACCACATAGGGATCATTCCTGCACATAATGTTCCATAGTATTCAGTGCTACCAAAAGCTAAAGATTTACATTTTATCAGAATAGGTGAAGCAAGGTGGCCATCCTGCAAATGCTTCCTAATGAGCATAACACTTCTATTGGTAGTCCCATCTATCTCAGTACTACTACTTTAATAGTATAATAATTACTTTGCTTATCAGTAGTCCTCCAGGTGCATTACAGATGGGGAAACTGAGGTGAACTGACATGCCCAAGATCAGCCAGAAGGCCAGTGGCCAAGCTAGGAATAGGCTCCTGAGTCTAATACTCTGTTCATTAAGGAACACGGCCACCCTACAGGAGGAACACAAGTGGACTACTCACAATACTAAAGCTCTAAACTCCTCCTCTGCTCCAGTTAAAGTCAGAATGCTTGACATCAGCCTCTCTTCTGCTTCTAAGTCCAAGTTTTGCACTCTGTGGAGCTTCTTGTTTTAGGGCAAACGAGAGTATGTCAGAGTTTGTGAGAGTCTGATTACAGGAAACCAGGGGTCTCATATTTTGAGCCATTGCTCCTACTTTAGCAACAAAGAGAAGATAGGCATGAGTGGGCTTAGTTCCTGTGGTGGGGAGAGACTTTCCTTTGTCTGAACTTATCCACATCTTCAATTTAATAGAAAGTTTGAGGTTGGATTTAGGCTGATTCTTATTCTGGCTTTACCAGTTTGTTCATCAGTAGTAAAAAGATTTCTTAACAGTAACAGACATGTTTGTCCGGCCATTGATTTAAGTTTGGGGCATTCAGGGAGTTAGATTGTCTTTTATTGCATGTTTATACTGCACCCAGAACAATGAGGCCCAACGAGGCGGGGGTCACTGGCTGCTATTTTAATACAAATAAATTATAGTAAAATAATGATCATAACATAAGTAGTAACATTCGGTGTCCAGCTTGAGAGATATGTCAAAAGGCCATGATTTTGAGAAAAAATGGAGCCATCATCTTCTGTAAATCAGGCCCTTTTAAGATGTCTCAAGCTGGGCATTCAAAATCACTAGTTTCATTTGAAAGTCTTGACCAATAATAACAAAGACGTAAAATAATAGTAACGCAAACAGAATTATACAATAGCTGAAAAAATCCTCCCAAATACTTGGGCAGTATCCCACATTAAAATCCTTTAACAATGAAAAGCATTTGAACAAGAAATATGTATCGCTAAGTCAGATAAGAAATCAGGCTAATCCTTAACGAAATTATGCATAAGCTTGGCTGACTAAGAATGGCTAGAACAGAAGAGGCAAAAGAAAAACAAACCAAAATGAGATGTTGAAAGGTAGTGAAACTAGGTCACTGTCCTACATTACATGAAAGATGCATGCAGATCCATCACCCCAGCACTATTCTACGCCAGATGAACAAAGGAGATTGTCCACTAAAGTCGGAGTAATACATCTACATAAATTATAAGGCGAACTTTCAGCACAGCAGAAGTCCCAAGGTAATTAGAATTTACAACACTGAATAATATTTTAAACGACAGTACATTAGCCCACAAAGAAGCTTACGTTCACCATACCATTGCATCATCTTATCACTTCACATAGTCAGAGGCTATAAGACTGGGGGATGGAAGTGTATCTAGCAAAAGTGTTCGCACCATAGTAAAGGTAAAGTTTGAGGATTACTGGAAATGTGCATATTGTAATTACAGAGATAGAGCAATACAGCATGGAAGAAAAGGTGATTTATTCCCACTTAATTGCTAAATATAAAAATAATTGCAGTAGAGAACAGAGTCGGATTGCTACACATTAGGCTTGAGGACCTTTGTCTCTGCCAGTTAAGATGCCAATTTGTTTTCATGGATTTATCAGCTTGTGTATATCAGAGTTTGGCTGGTCTTGTTCCCGTTTCTCCTCTCTGGTATTTGAAGCTCCAATTCAATAAAGCATTTAAGCTCATGCTTAAGTCCCACAGAAGTTATTGGGACTTAAGCACATACATAAATGCTTTGCTGAATGAGGGCTTGTGGACGAATAAGCTTTTTTATACACACACACACACACACACACACACACACACACACACTCTCTCTCTCTCTCTCTCTCTCTCTCTCTCTTACTTACTTTAAGGCAAACTTTTAGCACAGCAGAAGTCCCTGGGTAATTAGAATTTAAAACACTGAATAAGATTTTAAACAAAGACAAATAGTGGTTTAAACCACATACACATACAGGTTTTATCATCCGTTTTGCCTCAGAATGATTTATTAAATGTGCTAGCAATAGCAGACTGGAAATGTTTTAGAGGTTGTTTCAGACAGAAGGCCTTTTTTGTGTTAGATTAAAAATAATTTACCTGGGCTTGTTTACATAATTCAGCCTCTGTTGTGGAAGACACTAATTTCAATGCTGGACATAAAAGCAATAATTTCAGTGGCTAGTTAAAAACCTATCCTGTAACAGTCTTTATGTAACAACAATTTAACCATTTCACATACCATTTAACATTTTCTACCAAAAGCCACTGGGAAAAGTGTGTTTGATTTCCTACTCACTAATTTCAGAAGACTGTAAGCGCTAGAGAGGGTATGTCTTCTTGTGGCTGCTGCCCCAAACCCACAATTTTGGGACCTGTCAAGGTATTATTCCCACTTTGAACTTTAGCGTCCTAAAAGTGGGGACCTGCATGTAGCCTTCTAAGCTTAATTCCTAGCTTAAATCTGATAGCGCTGCCACCAACCAGAAATTCCAGTGTCTGGTATACTCCCTGTCCCCCAAAACGTTCCCTGGGAAACCCAAGACCCAACCCCCTGGGGTCTTAAAACAAGGAGAAATAAACCATTCCCCCTCCTTTCCCCCTCCCAGACTTTCCCCTCCCTGGGTTACCTGAGACATTACTGTGAACGAAACTCCTTGGATCTAAAACCAGAGAGGAAATTAACCTTCCCCCCCCGACTTTTCCCCCCACCACTCCCTGGTGAGTTCAGACCCAATTCCCTTGGGTCTTAAACAAGGGGGAAAAAATCAATCAGGTTCTAAAAAAAGAAAGCTTTTAATTAAAGAAAGAAAAGTAAAAATTATCTCTGTAAAATCAAGATGGAAAATGTTTACAGGGTCTTCAGCTTATATAGACTAGAGAGACTCCCTTCCCCCTAGCCTAGGATACAAGTTACAGCAAACAGAGGTAACATATCCTTCTAGCAAAATACACATTTGCAAGTTAAGAAAACAAACATAAGCCTAATCTGCCTTTTTTAGCTAGTACTTACTATTTTGAACATGAGAGACTGTTTCAGACAGATTGGAGAAACATCTGGTTGCACGTCTGGCCCCTCTTAGCCCCAAGAGAAAACAAAGAACAAAACAAACAGCACAAACAAAGACTTCCCTCCACCAAGATTTGAAAGTATCTTGTCCCCCCATTGGTCCTCTGGTCAGGTGTCAGCCAGGTTCACTGAGCTTCTTAACCCTTTACAGGTAAAAGAGACATTAACCCTTAGCTATCTGTTTATGACAGGGCCAGTTATCTATACCACACAAGATGATGTCAGCTTTATCATGCACTGGAGAGCACCATGTGCGTGGGAGGATCAGATGATACTATGGAGCTCAGTCATTTGCCTGTCCCTGCCACTTTCTCATTTCTGTGATTTGATGCAAGTGGTGCACTCACAGAAAAGCTTCTACAGGGTCACGGACTGTCATAGACATTCCATGCCTACCTCTCCATACATATGTATAGATGAGACCTTCCAGAAGAGGAATCAACCTTAATTGTTTTAAATAAATATTAACATGAGTGTCAGGGTCTTGCTTACATTATTAATTAAAGACCAGATCTTGCTGTCTTAGGTGAGTAATCCCATTCATCTGAGAAGCGAGCTGGAGGTGGTCCTAACTGAACATTTACTTTCAGCGACTATGCTGGTAGCTCTACGGTACATTGAACTAGTAAGCTGATTTAACACAAATAATAATGAACTCCCTTGGGCTAGAATTTGCAAGTGCAGCATGATTTAGTGATTTAACCAGAACTGGAAGTCAGGGGATATGGGGCCACGTTCAGAGCCCCATATTTAAAGTGTGATTTTAAGGAGTTGCCTAAACTCTAACTCTAACTAGCTTAGTATATATTAAAGACAGTGGGTATGATCCACAGAGTTACTAGGGTGCCAAAGTCCTGTTTTCAGGGGCCTAAAGCTTGTTTTTAGGCACTGCTGCAATCCACAAAATTTCTGCACACCTGCTGCCTCACCCTATAGACCAGTGGTGGGCAACTTGCAGCGCACAGGCATCCTGCGGTAATCCACAGCTCCCAATGGCTGTGGTTTGCCATTCCCAGCCAATGGGAGCTGCGGGAAGTGGCGCAAGTTGCAGGGACATGCTGACCACTGCTTTCCTCAGCTCCCATTGGCCAGGAATGGTGAACCGCGCCCACTGGGAGCTGTGGGCGGCCATGCCTTTGGACAGTCAATGTAAACAAACTGTCTTGCAGCCTGCCAGCGGCTTACCCTATTGGGCTGCGTGCAGCCCGCGGGCCACAAGTTGCCCACCACTGCTATAGACAGTTAAACTTGATGCCTAAGTTTTTGCTTTTGGACATGTGCAGTTCAGCCTCACTTTACGCTCTTGGGCACCTATCTCCCCACATGAGCATGTGCACTGATGCCTCACACTATGCATCTGGACACCTATCTTCCACCTAAACCCCAGAGTGATTCAGAAACAGGGAAGGACAGGCATCTGCCTTCCCAAGCTGTGTGGCGGGAGCCTGATATGGATAAGGTTGTCAACTTTCTAAAATTGCAGAAAACCAAACACCCTTGCCCTGCTCCTTCCTCAGGGACCCCCCTCTTCTCTGAGGCCCTGCTCCCACTCACTCCATCCCCCCTCCCTTTGTCACTTGCCCTCCGTCACCCTCACTCACTTGCTCATTTTCAATGGGGTGGGGCAGGGGGTGGGGGTGTGGGAGGAGGTGAGGGCTCTGACTGGGGGTATGGGCTCCAGGGTGAGAAGAGAAATGAGGGATTCAGAGTGCAGGAGGGGGATCCAGGTGGGGGCAGGGGATTGGGGTGTGGCAGGGGGATGAGGGCTCCAGCTGGTGGTGCAGGCTCTGGCGTGGGCCTGGGGATGAAGGGTTTGAGGCACAGGAAAGGGTTCCAGGCTGGGGGATGAGGGGCATGGAGTGTGTGATGGAGTTCAGGGCTCAGGCACAGGAGGGAATTTAGGATATGGGGTCCAGGTGGTGCTAATTTCAGGCAGCCCTGGTATTTCCCGGTGACGGAGGAAGTCCTCGTGGCTCCAGGGAAACAGCGGCATGTCCCTCTGGCTCCTAAGTGGAGGGGTGGCCAGGGAGCTCTGCACGCCGCCCCTGCCTGCAGGTGCTGCCTCCATTGGCTGTGGTTCCTGGCCAATGGAAGCTGCAGAGTTGATGCTCAGGGTGGCGCCTGCAGGTTGGGGCAGTGCATGGAGTCTCCTGGCCACTACTCTGTGTAGGAGCTGGAGGGGCATGCTGGCTGCTTCTTGCGAGCCACATGGAGCGTGCCTGACCCGCTGTGGCCAACTGGACTTTTAACAGCCTGCTGATCTGTGCTGACCTATTTGACCAAGCATTCTGGTCGATAATCAGATGCCTGGCAACCCTAGATATGGATCAGAATTTTTCTATCTATAATGAGCTGTACCAAAACCCCAGCTTCAAACACTTCCAGATGTCGGGAGTGTCCAAAATTCACATGTGGATCCAAATTTTACATCTTGGGCCTATCTCTTCTTCCAACTCTGGACATGTTTGTTTTTCCAGCATTTGAGTCATCTACATCTACATCAATTCTACTCCACCATCTTCCCTAGCTTTAGCCCTTCCAGTTTCACATTTCTTTTAAAGTCATTCTCAATTTAGCCACATAAGATTGGAGTCTAAGAATGGACATGTACATTAAAGATAGCAAAATATTTTCTACTAACAAAACTAAATTATCCTGTTTCCACTTCAATTGACAATGGAACACAGAATCAGTTAGAAACTGGAAATATCTTTTCTAAAACCAGCAGATTCTTCATTTGTGCAATGTCTAATCACTGCAAATCTCAGCAAAAAATTGCACTGAAATGGTAGGTGGCTCCTAACTGTTACAAACTTTACAATGGTATTTATGTTTAAATACCATTTAGCAGCTGGTACAGGTCAGCCCATATCCTTCCCTTTGCTAGTGTAGAGTCTGAAACTGCCAAGAAAAGAATGCATGGTGCATTAAATAATGTTTAAATGTAGTAATTATTTTCTTGATTTCTTTTCCTTGGGTAATGAAAAGGATCACTTAAGTATCTCCATTTTTTTCTTACTTCCATCTGACAACATAAAACACTAATTAAAATATTTATACCATAAATTTACTTACAGGGATGACACATTTTGTACACAAAACAAGCAAAACATCTGACACATTGTATAGTGCCAGGTGCTGCTAAGAATGTGCAACACAGATTGTCATCTGAAGGCTTAACACCTCTCCCCAAAACTTGCAGCAATGTTTCATTATCAATTTTATTTCCTACCATACACCAAATGTACAGCACAGAACACAGTTTTGTTGCTTTGATGTAAGAAATATTAATTGTATGAAGAAACAGTATACAAACTACTTCAAATTAAAAAATGCATACATCATTGCTTTTTACAAAAGGTCTAATTTACAGTATAGCTCATCAATGCAGTTTAACACACAGAAGAAAAAAAAAGAAAAAAGAAAAAAAATCAGTGTACATTACAAAACACATCAAGTACAAAGGAAGCAAATAAATACGAACATACTTCATAAAACATCCTGAGCAAACAATCCAAACACAGACAAATTAACCTGAAGCCATCGTAAATCATAGTAATAAATATATAGGTTGGCAAGAGATTTTTTTAAAAGGTAAATTAAATAAAATATATAACAAATTTGTTAAAATATGTAGTTAATTACATTTTAGTCTTTGTAATGAGTGAACTTATTTCGTATGCATTTAACAAGTATAGCAAATGTCTGTTTTTAGCAAGTACAATAACTTTAATAGCAAATTTTTGTTTGGTGTCCTTCTATTTATATTAGACAGCACATATGGTAGCTTTTGAAAAATTGATTTAAAAATAAACACAGCTTCTAAGAACATACATCTTCTTCCGTCTAAGATTAGAGGGTTAAACCAACCCTCAAATGAAAAGCAAGCCCCACCTAATGCAGAACAGTGACCACAGTGCATGAGTTGAATCACCTTTGAATATTACATTTTGTGCAGGAATAGTAATAATATATTTGTTTATGTCAAGCCTATGAATGCCATCATATTCAGTCTAAATATAAATGAGGCTAATAAAAATAAACACTTTCATTGTAGCACAGAAAAATTAAACACACGCTAGAGTCATGTATACATTTACACTGAGGCACATATGCACATGAGGGGTGTGTGCATACAAAAAAGGCAGTTTAGCTGGTTGTTTACACCTTTTCTTTTAAAAAAAATAAATATAAAAAAAACTTTTGAAATAGTGCTTAATTACTTACAATCCCTGAAATAGACATTGCCTCTGTTATAGCAACTACTAACCTTTGATGGATTCAGAAATTCAAAACCCAGGCTAACTGAATACAGATGCACAGCCAAGTACCTTTGTACATGTGTGCGTCTGTGTGTGTCCGTATGTACTGTAGCAGTTGGCACCCTACCAAAAGACTGGTAACTGATTCAATACCAACATTGTCTTTGTGTATAAGGAGGGGTTAAAACCAACCAGTGCATTGCTACAGTTCAGATTAAGAGAAAACCAATTACAGTGAGACTGGAGTATTATTTTTCTCCAGGTTGCTGCCTTCTAAGCTTCTCTCAGTTCCAACTGGTATGATAAATGCCATTTCAGGGGAGATTTGTTGGATTAACTGGTATGTACAAAATCTTCAGTTTGGATGCTTTTGTATTTTGCAAATACAAATGCATATTCATATTGGTCACTTGTCTAATGTAACAACATATTGTACTAAAAAAGTACCAGTTGCATCAAATCATTTCTCTTGTTTAGGGATGATTAGTTTTTCTCTCTGAACTAACTTGGGAAAAAAACTGCATTGTTAAAATAATTCTGAAGTTCTTCTGAAACATTTTAAATAATTGTTTGCGTAGGCTAAAACACACAGCCAAGTCAAATGCTTTGCTGATTGCTATATTTCATTATTGCTAACAATTCTTCAACACACTGTGTTCCAGCAAACTGTGCTTTTTAGAGCGCAGGTTCCCCACTAGTGGGAGCCATTTATCTTTTCATTCCTTGCTTCCTCACATCTTACGTTACTGCAAACCCATTTCCGATACAAAGCCATTATAAAAAAGCAGTATGTGATGAAAATAAAACTAGAACAACAGTTCGGTCATTTGTTACTTTCATAGTATTTTTTTTCTTCCTGTACAAACCCAGCAAGATATTTAATTTACAGTATAACTTTCAGTCTATTTAAAATCCCACTGGCAAATAAATTAATAAACACATTTGTAAAAATATGGCAGGCCGCAAAAATGCTGTTAAAAGATAAAAAAAACACAACTGTTTGATTAGAAATAAATAAAAATATAAAAAATAGTTGCACACACTTTTTACATTCACTTTACAAAAACTGAGTGCAAAAGAAGGAAAAAAAGGAATTGTACTGAAATAAATACAATATATTAATTGAGTGCATTGCTGTTAATACAAATAGTCTGTTGTGTTTTCCTTCCTTTTTATGTCAGCTGGGAAAATTAGTGCAATGTTGCAATTGTAAATGCAGCACGGCAACCTACACGCCTTAGCAGTACATGAAATCCTAACAGATCCATCTGGAGTTTACTGCTGTTAAGTAATTTCTGTTGCCCAGCAGCCTTCACATCCTACACATGGATGCCCTTCACTGCCTGTTTGATACTTTCCAGCAGAGCTTTGCATTCCGGGGAATAGTCCCGTTCCAGATTGCTGTACATGTCTGTGAGTCTATTTACATATGCTTCGAAGTTCTGCTCACTGATTGGCCCCTAAATGAAAACAAAACATATTATACCAATTCCAGGAGCCAAAATTAAGGCCTCCGCCCCCCAAAAAGAATGTTAACAGACAACATGCAAAGTGACAATATGTCGGTCCTGTCAGAAAGCGACTGGGGAGAGCTGAGGTCAGATGCATGGCAGGCATCCAAGTTACTGATGGGTTTGTTGGAGGTGAAGGGAGTTTAATTTGTTGTGGGAACTACATGCTCACCCTCTAAGAAGGGAGTATGAGGCATTTGTCTTAGGTGTGCCCTGCTCTTTAATTCTGGCCAAATTCTGTGTGCCTTACTCAAGCATGTACTGCCTCGGAGCACAGTGGGACTGTGTGTAAATAAAGAGAGGAGGATTTGGATCTTAATGGGCATACACTGTTCTTAGCATCAGAGGCAGTTACAGAACAAAGTACGACAGTGGTGGGTGGGGATGAAATGGGGTAAAACCTTCTAAGCAAAATGGACAATCTGGGTTTTAGAACAAAATGGGGAGCGTCTGGGTGCGGAGAGCGCAAAGGAAGACAGGTAGAAAGAGAATGCACATGCATACTGAGCCAAATCCTTAATGCCCTGGTTCAGCAAGTACTTAACCAGGTGCCTAACATGAACCAAGTGAGTGGGTTCCACTTACTTCAGTAGGAGTATTAAGCACTTCCTGAAACAGGGCCTCAAACCAAGCTTTTATTATCTTCAGTGAAGGGAGTTGGCCAACTCCCAGGCAAATTACAGGGCAGAATCAGTAAACTCCTCACATGTTTGCAACATTATGACTCTACAGTAAAATGAATATAGGACTCGATGAGTGCTGTCAGAGATCCAATTGAATAAGACTCTAGACCCTCATCTTAACTGTAGCAGGAGCTGAGAGTGCTCCTCACCTTACAGGAGACACTCATTGCTTCACAGGACCCAGATGAAGGCCTACTCTATCCTAGACTATGTTGTGATTCTTTTCCGGTACTGGTGCAGTAGTATTGGTGCTAAGAGCTAATTTAGCTGGAATTCAGACATACACAACATTGCATCATGAAAATCTACTGAGAGAAGATTATCATGAAATGGTGCTGTCCATGCTGTTGGATGGTTCCATTGTCATGAAGTGTGAAGATGTCTGAGCCCTGTCTACAATAGGAGTTATACCACTGCTTTCGTCATGGTGGGAAAATGAATACAAAATTTTCTAGTGTAGATCAAAACCCACAACCAGATTCTTGGAGCTGGCTGTGCTGCACTTGGTGATGGACATGGTTGGGAGGATGGGGAAAGGTAGATTTTTGCTTCCCTGATCCTCAGCCTGACCAAGACTGAACCAGCACCTGGCATAGCTTAGAGCAACCTATAGGCTGCTGTAAACTAGGGCAGTCCCTTAGGGATCCTCCTATGAGTCTGGGATTCCTGAAGTGCAGTAAACAGGGATCTCATGGAACACTCTTTATGTCTGGGGTCCAGAACACAGAGCCATCAAAAGATTCTTCCCTACATCAGGGAAAAATTAGAACGTGAAAATCAAACTCATTGCACATAAGATACTGAAAGGACATCAGAGTATCAACTACAGTTACTTCCAACCTGAATTACCCAGAAATGCAAGGTTCCATCCTTAAGGGTACCCATATTGCATTACCAATTCCAGAGACATGCAGTATAGTTTGACTTTAAATAAACTAATGTTTTACAAGGAATGGGATTCTATTCCTGGAGGGTGAAGCATGGGCAGTATGTGAATATGGCTCCTCCCACTTGGCCTTTGGCATGGTTCTGTTTTGAATGAGACTACACACCAGCCACCCTGAATCTTATATAGAGGGGCCTTAGGAAAGTGATGCAAAGATTTATTCTTGCATGGATGAAGATTGCCCCATGTTACTGCAGTGCCTTGAAGTCCAGGACACTTTCCCACATCTGAGGACTTAGCTTAACCCTGGATGGGACAGGGACACTCCTTCAGGTTGGGACTAGCGTAAAATACTTGCCTTGCATCAAATATTTGCTTTGCATCCTCTTATACCAGGTCAGAGTTTGGGCTCCACTACCTCTCAATATTTAAAACATTGGAGGTAGTAATATTCCAAACTTTATGCATGTACTGCATCATGCTCGTGTAGAGGGAGAGTAATGAAGTGTGGGGAAATTGATTAAACCCTGGAAGGCAGTCCCATGTGAGCTGGAAGGGAACCCACATCAGTGATGCACTGAGTGACCATTCTGGCCAAACATGTAGACACATGGGGCCACGTCTACACTAAGCGATAATATCGAATTAGCTAAAATCGGTTTCATAAAACTGATATTATAAATTCGATTTCATGCAGCCACACTAGGCACAGTAATTCGGCGTTGTGCGTCCTTGGTCTGAGGCTAGCGTCGATTTCTGAAGCGTTGCATTGTGGGTAGCTATTCCGTAGCTATCCCATAGTTCCCGCAGTCTCCCCCGCCCCTTGGAATTCTGGGTTGAATCATTGTCGCGGGTGGTTCTGTAATGTCGTCAGTCATTCCTTCCTTCACGAAAACAACAGCTGACAATCTTTCGCGCCGTTTTCCCTGGATTGCACCCTGAGAGGCCGTACACGGCAACCAAGGAGCCCGTTCAGTTTTTTTTTTACCGGCACAGTATGTGTACTGGATGCCGCGGACAGAGGCAAATATCAGTGCTACCACAGAGCATTCATGTGCTTTTTTGCATGTAGCAGAGATGGTTACATTTGTTCTGTACCATCTACTGCGCGGAGTAATGGCATGAGAATGACGGTTATCTCCCCTCTGTACTTTGCTGCTATCATGAGTGTCCTGGCTGAGATCGCGGGGCGTCAAAAGCAAAACTGGGAATGATCCTGAGTCAATTCCTCCTTTATGTTTCTAAAATAGAGTCAGTCCGCTAGAAGGACAGTGTACTAGAGGACATGTAATAGAGCAGCTGCTCCGTGTGTATTCACAGGGGTGCCCCTGCAACAACCCATCTGTTGCTCTCCTCTCCCGCCAACTCTGGGCTACACCGTGGCAGTGTCCCCCCCCCCATTGTGTCATGAAGTTATAAAGAATGCAGGAATAGAAACAGAGACTGTAGTGCGATAAAATGAGGGGAGGCAGCCTCCCGGGGCTATGAAGTCCAGGCAGGACAATTAAGCGGTGCGGGGGAGAGGAGCAAGCATGCTGCGCTATGACAGTCCAGCAGTACAGAATTATTTCTATACTACACAGGAAAAGGGAGGGGGCTGATTGAGCTAAGCCCCCAGTTTGCTAATGATAAGACGGCTTTACTAGCCGTTCTGTCTATCTACTGGGAGTGGACCAGAATCATTCTGTTTTTAACCAGGCGCCCCATATTCAGTTAAAAAGCATTGGAGCACATCAGGGTTCATGAGGGCAGTACATCCCTCTTGCACTGTCTGCCAAGAGAGGGAGAGGAGCAAATACTGCTCTTCACTGCTTGCAGCATCGCGTCTACCAGCAGCATCAGTAACATAGGTGACATTGAAAGAAGCAAGAAAATGATTTTTTTCCCTTTTCTTTCACGTGAGGGGGGGGCGCGGGGGGGAGAACTGAGGAGCTATTCCTGAACCAACAGCAGACATGTGTTTGGAACTACAGACATTGGGAGCTCAGCCAAGAATGCAAATCTTTTCAGAGACTGCTGGGGGAACTGTGGGATAGCTGGGAAGTCCTCAGGCCCCTCCCTCCATGGAGCGTCCAACTTTGAGTTCTGGCTTCCCGTTACGCTTGTCACGCAGCACTGTGTAGCCTGGAGATTTTTTTCGAACGCATTTGGCATTTCCAATGTTCTGTAACGGAGCTTTGATAGAAACAGATTTGTCTCCCATACGCTCAGATCCAGTATCAGTCCCGTACGGTCCAGCTGGAAGCTTTTTTGGATTTGAGACTGCATACGCAACCGCGTGCGATCAGCGCTCCTATCGCGCGCAACAGGAAATGTAATTCAAAAGTCCGAGCTTTTCCGTTTAACCTGCCCGCTGCATCCGAGTTCAGATTGCTGTCCAGAGCGGTCAGTGGTGCACTGTGGGATACCACCCAGAGGCCAATAACGTCGATTTCCGTCCACACTAACTCTAATCCGATATGTTTATATCGATTTTAGCGCTACTCCTCTCGTCTGGGAGGAGTACAGAAATTGATATAAAGTGCTCTTTATATCAATATAAAGAGCGTTGTAGTGTGGACGGGTACAGCGTTAAATTGATTTAACGCTGTTTAAATTGATTTAAACGCATAGTGTAGACCAGGCCACATGCTCTCAAAGAAGAGGCAAAGCTTTTAGCTGCAGACTTACCATTTGTGGAAGCTGAATGTCGGCAAGGCTGGTGATAAGGGCTTGGCTTAGGCCAGCTAATTCCTTCAGCAGGCTCTCATTGTTCTGCTCTATAAGTTTGTTCTCTTCTTCTATTGTTTTCAGATTGCTCTCCATAGATGTGATCTAAAATCACACACACAACAAGACCCTTGGCAACATTATGATTGAGTTTGAACCCGAAATGAAAGGTTTCCCTTGGAAGAGGGAGCACAAGACTGTGAAAGCTATTAATTGAGATCCGAACCTAAGTTATGTTTTTATAAGAGTCGTGCATAACACGGCCACAAGATACTCATAATAGGAGATAAGTCACATTAATTCTGAACCAGTGAACTCTGCTGTTGTTTTGCAAGGAAAACTTATTTAAATGAAGCTGTAGACAGTGGCCCTGCTGAGTGAGGCGTGTATTGTGTTGGGAAGATGAGTTCCGAAATGGATTAGAGACCCCAGAGAGCCTCAAGCTGCCAGGGAGGTGGAAGGGTCATTGTGTAGTTGGGAATGGCGAGTGTGGCCTCAGGGTTGGGGGAAGGAAGAAGAAAGCTGATGTTTACATTGCTCTTCTGTTCTCACAGCATCCCTGCTGACTGACTATAATAGCTGCAACACTGGTATTAGCTCTTGTGCTACTTTTCTGCCCCCTCTCCTCCACCCCCCCGGTGGAGGTTAGAGTTCTGAACTGACTGGGATTAGAAATAGGGCAGAGAGTGGAGACAATAAGAAATGAAATATACCGGGGAGGAAATTGAGAAGTTGTGTATGGAACAAATATGATTGTGCAGTCGATCTCTGGACAGAGAGATGAAAATATAATTTTTGAAGAAGCAACACTGAGGTTAGCAAAATGACATCCTTTTCTGCAGAATAACTAACAAGAATGAGAGAGCTTGGGATGTACACATTTGTGAAATTTCGCATGGAAAAAAACGTGCTGAAAAGCTGAAGCTAGAGATGCTGGGTCCTGATTCTCCACAGCCCAATATCTTGTATAGTAATTTATATCTGTGCAAAGTGGGGGAAAGTGCTACCACCAGTGAGACTGCAGAATTCTGAATTGGTACCATTACCACAACTGCAAATGATCGCTTAAGGCAGGGGTGGGCAAACTACAACCCGAGGGACACATCCAGCCCTCCAGACATTTTAATCTGGCCTTTGAGCTCCCGTTGGGGAGAGGAGAGGGGGCTTGCCCTGTTCCATGCAGTTTCTGGAAGCAGTGGCATGTCCCACCTCCAACTCCAATGCATAAGGGCAACCAAGGGGCTCCACACGCTGCCCCTGCCCCAAGTGCTTCCCCCACAGCTCCCATTGGCTGGGAACCATGGACAGTGGGAGCTGCAGGGGCGGTGCCTGTGGACAGGACAGTGTGCAGAACATCTGGCCGTGCCACCACATAGAAGCCAGAGGGTGAACATGCCACTGCTTTTGGGAGCTGCTTTAGGTAAGCGCCACCTGGAGCCTGCACCCCGATCCCCTCTCGCACCCCAACCCCCTGCCCCAGTCCTGATCACCTCGACTCGCCGAACCCTCGATCCAGCCAAGACCCTCTTGCACCCCCAACCCCTGCATCCCAGCCCCACCAGAGACGCGACACCTCCAGCCAGAGCCCTCACTCCCACACCCAACCCTCCCCAGCCTGGAGCCCATCCTCATATCCACTTCTCATTTTGGCCGCCCCCACGCTCGCACCCCCAGTGGGAGCCCAATTTTGTGAGCATTCATGGACTGCCATAACAATTTCCATACCAGATGTGGCCCTTGGGCCAAAAAGTTTGCCCACCCCTGGCCTAAGGAGTAAAGCAATGAAGAATCAGGCCCATTTGTATCTAAATGCACACACTATTCATAAGAGGGTTTCATGAATTCTGCACACTGTATTCATTTTTGCTGCTGGAATCTCTCTCTGATGATGGCCAGATTAACTCCTTGAGTTGTGATGGCATAAATTCAAAGATTCAGATTCAGGGGCCAGAAGGCATTATGATTATCTAGCCTGCCATTCTATATAACACAGGTCAGTGAATTTCCCTAAATGATTCCTGTTTGAACCGAAGTATATCTTTAGGAAAACTTCCAACCTTGATTTAAAAATTGTCACAACCCAAGTTGCAGACTCCTCCTAGTCTGCCTGGATTGAGGAAGCAGCAGCATAAACCACCACAATCCCTGCTCGAGTTTCTTAATACAATCGCAACTGTTGGCCAGGCCAGTTTAAGAAGTGATGGGGCAAAGACAAGCAGCGGATGTGCGAATTCAGCAAGTCTCTATTTCAGGCTGTAATGCAGGTGATTCACTAATAATAAATACCACACAATTGTAATTTGAGGCCACTATAAACTATTTTGAACTTGTTTGGGATGAAATTGGATTCAATCTTATTTTTCAGATCTGTTACCCTTCAGGAAGTTTCACCTAGAATCCTAATGCTCCTAACATTCTGAGGCAAGTTTCTGTTCTCACTTTCACCTAGTTCACCAGGTGAAATAGAAGTGAGTATATATGTCACCCTGTGTATTTACATACTCAGCTCAGCCTGAACTGTGGACCTGCAACCAGCACCTTTCCCCATAAACTCACATATAATAAAAAAATTTAAAAATATCAAGAGATCTGTGCCTTTGCAATAGCTCCTACCCTACCTAATGCACTGCACAGGTTAGCAAATGCAGCCACTCTCTGCTATCTACTGTGCAGAGGCAAAATTCAGACTATTTAAATTAAAATATTCATTAGCTGAATATGGTGAACAGAACTAGGGAAAACTGTAAATATTAATAATAATAATAATAATAATAATAAAAGATCTACTTTCAGTAGTAGTTAGAGTGTGTTAATAAGTCACAGTCTTGTGATCTAATGGCTTCATTATATTATATTATTATGAAGCCTCCGCACATGGGTTCTTAATATGCCCACAGGATATCATATGCAGGTGTGTGATTAACAAAAGAAAGTGCACATTTTATACAGGAAATATGATTTCCTTGTTTGTTAAGGTTAGTTCCTCAAATGCTTAGTTCCTTTTCTTCACCCTGCAAGTCTTTTATACTAATATGCAGGCGTTCACTGTTAAATGGAAAAGCTTGTGAAAAATTGTTTAAAGCCACCATGCTTTAAAGGATACATAAGCTTAAAAATAACATTACATATGTACATTAGAACTGACTGAATTGTTTGCTTTGTTGTTATACCTGGGTTTGAAGTTTCATCATGTCAGCTTCAATTTTAAGATTGGATTCATTCAGTTCTTTTATTTCCTCATCCAAGTGTCTGATTTCCTCATCACTCTCGATACCTGCAAAAAGGTGAATGGACCAAAGACAAGTTTAAATGTGAACATGTGAAAAGAAGTAATATTCTGTGGGTACCTGTGCACTGAACTGTGTAGCACGAAAAAACAGGCTTTCAGATTAAACTGGGGATCTTTAAATGGGTTTTTACTGATGATGTTTGTCAAAACTGCACCCTGTGTTGAAGTGCCTTTGAAAGCAGGAAGAGAGATCAAGGGTCAAAGGGTAATTCGAGTTTCATTGACCTACTGTATTTTCCTGTCAGAGTGGGTCTCCCCACTGTTCAGTAAAACAATCAACCACAGCAGGGAGAGAGATGTGAGAGGGAAAGAGGATCTGTGGGCACTGAGAGAGGAAAATCCAAAACACAACCTTAAAAAAAATAATACAGGGTATGTTGTGGTTTTGGTAGAGATTTTTAGATGTAGCAGAAAAGTAAGAGCAGTCCCTCTTTCCTTCCCACTCCAAGGGGGGCGGGGTCAGATCCTCACAACTCCATTGGCTTCACTAGAGCTGTGACTATTGGCACTAGCTTAAGATCTGCCCTGGTCCTGCAAGAAGCTCTGTATGGGCTGACTGATAAGAGAAGGATCAGGGCTTTAGTTTGCTGTGATACATAGTGTGGTTTAAAGTACTGTGAGAGGGAAATCGTAGAGAGGCCAAAAGAGGCAAAAGGCAACATGGAGAAAAAGCAGCACTCATTATTCACGCCTATCAGCTGAAAAAGAACAACCCACCAAAACCTCAATGAAAGCCTGAACCTGAGGTGTACTGAGCATCCATCACTCCCACTGATGAACATTTTCCCCTCACTCAGTATCACTCTGGGTCTAATTCTGCTTGAAGAGTAATTATTTTTATTTCCGTAGCACCTACAGACCGCTAAGCTCAACATCCCATTGTGCTGGGCATATTACAAGCACACAGTAAGAGACAGTTCCTGTCCTGAAGACCTTATAGTTTAAATAGACAATATGGACAAAGGGTAGAGAATACCACCAAAGTCTCCTGAATCCTGTCCCTGAGCCCTACCCACTGGAAACAGAATCAAGTTCCCTATAACTATTTGACAGACGTTCCATTCTATTTAACGGGAGAATTGTCAAAGTATTGCACAGAGACTGAGCAATATAATGTGAAGTTAATGGGAATGAGGTAGATAAACTCTGTTTTTTACATGTATCCCTCTGGGGGTTTGTAAATCTTTATTTAACTGAGGTAACTCCTGCTGGTTTATGAATAACACAGGAAAAAAACAAATCTGAATCAGACTTAGTTGTGTAGTTGTGTACCGCATATGTTATAGTCCATGGATGTAAATGAAATGTGAATGACATGTAACTTCCATGAAGAAATTTTGTTATTGTTTTTAAAGAAAGAGAACTTAAAGGCATTTATACCCATTTTCAGACCCCTTTACATGGTCAGCGTAGTGTAAAGAGGCAATGGGTAAATGAGAATCAGGTCCCTAGCAGCTGTATAAATGTTACCATCATTTGCATGTCTCCTTACCCCCACTTGCTTTAAGCTTGATAGTCATTAGTTCTTCTGAGATTTTGCCCTTTTTTATGGCTTGTGCATTCAGAGGACACCCTGACAAGCTAGAAAAGACAGAAAAAATGCTGTGACCCATGTGAAAATGGAAGCAATCCTTTCATAGCAATATTACAGTGCTCGTGTTCAGACCTCTATTCCTAAGGTCATGTCAGCAGCTCCATTATAACCTTGTTACAGGGAATAAAATAATTCACAAAGAGCAATTTTCGCTGTAAAAAAGAATTCTGGCTTGAAAATTGGCACCGAAGTCTCAGCCTCGAAGCAAACTATTTTTACAGACATTTCAAACAAATGAAAATAGCAGTGGGAGCTACTCTAAGGTTATGTGAATGTGATATTTACAGAAATCTTGAGGTCATATTGTCCCATCAATTTTTAAACAAAACTTTCCACTGTGTTTATTGAGGAATTATGCTTCAGAAAAAAAGGGGGCAGTAGCATCCCTTTAAATGCTGACTTTACCAACTTTAAAAAAAAAACTGACATGGAGATTTTCACTGTGCCTAACTATAGTATCATTTTGATGATGCATAATATGACCAATATGATGATACTTCTGGATTTATACTATAGGCTACAATAGCTTTTTTAAAATATTGTATTATATATAGTCACTTTGCTTTTTGATGACTTTCAGAGCTATTTGTTATTTCAGATCTTACAATTGGTAATTATATGAGGCCGTTAGCACTCAAGGGCTAAAATTGACTGCAGGGTCTTTAGAAGTAAACAATAAGAAATACCCTTATGCTAAAGAAATGGAAGAGGGATTCATATTCTGATCTAGTCAAGCTGGTAGCGAAGGAAAATTTTGCACCAGTGGGACAAAGTCATGGTTTTGCTTAGCTTGTGAAAAATAAGAGTTCTAATGAAAGTGGTATATCCACATAAGGGGCAATGAAGGCTTCTAAGATTTGAAATATAGACCACTGTTTCTTTGTCTTGAGAAGACTACTGGCCAGAAGGATGTCGCAATGCTAGCAGGCCACCAGAAACTTGTTCAGTCTTCTCTACACTGGGAAAATGCATCATCTTACAAATTATGTTAACTAGTAACATTTTTAAGATTTTTTTTCTCCTCATAATGTCTCCAGGGCTGGATCTAGAAAGCACAGGCCTCATGCATGGGGATGGCTGGTAAGAATTTTGCAATTTGTGTAATAACAAAATTAATGCAATTGTTGCTTTTGCAAAACCTTGTGGTGAAATTTCAATAACATTTTGGATTACCTGCTGAAGATACACAATCAATACTGGTAATTTCATATATGTCTAACTACCTTCTTCCTGTTCCAAAAACCTGTAATCAGTCTCAGGAAATCTAGAAAGATCTGTGAAAGTCATTGTCTCGTGGGCAACGTTAAAAATAGTTTTAACCTCATGCAGACTCTCAAGTTATTCAGCTTCCTATCACCTCAACTGCTATATAAACTCTTTATAAGAATTCAACATAATTTAATTAGATTACAGCTCTATTTTTTTTAAAGCAACACTATAGTGGATTGTCAAGAAAAAACAACAAACAAGAGAGAAAACACAAAATTATACCTTCTGTGGGTGACAAAAACATTATTAACATGACCCAGCCCGTTGCAGCCTGGCAAAGGACAGTGTGGCAGCTCTTGTTTGTTCAGTTTCCAGGATAATGAAGACCCATTGAGAGGACTCTCCTTCTGTCTCTTGGCAGCCAAAGGACAACCAGAAGCAGTGCGATGAGAAGTGTATTTACCTGATATGTGACCTTGGCCATCACAGCCTATCACTGGACATCTATAGAAACACAGCAAAAGAATCCTTATATTTACTCAAGAGAACAGAAGACAATAGTCTAACAACCATCTAAGAAAAGGAGTCTAAGAGGCTACTATGCTGTCTGTGCTACTGTATTAGAGCTTGATCCTGAGAAGCACCCGAATGTCCCACTGATATCAGTGGGAATGAGGGGTGTTTGGCAAATCTCAGGATGAGGCATTTCTAATACAGCTGTATGCCTTACCCACTTCAGCATTGACATCATATAAAACTATGTCAGAGAAAAAAATTGTCATCAGAGGGGGGAAAAAATCACATTTTAACGGGTTTGTGAAGAGGCAACATTTTTTGTTCTCTCTTCAAATTTTTGGCAAAAAACAGAAGGTGGTTTTCTGCGGGTGGAAAACTGTTATTTTCCAAATATATTCCAAATACTTGCCAAGGTGAAACCTGATATTTCTGATGAGCTCTATCAGCATTAATGAGAACATGCCTAGGGCCTTTCATATGACATCCCAGACGTCTGAAAGACAATCATTAACTGAAATACTAAATACTAAGAACAGCACAGGAAATAACTAAGTCCTTTGTTGTAAATGAACTGGTCCTACATGCCTTGGCAGCTGCTTGTTTATTTATTTATTTTCACAGAACACATACTCGAGTTAGGAATAAAGAGAACTTGTGGAGAGTTATCAGTTTTTGCCTTGGTTGAAATTTTACCCCTGTACAGAAGAGGGATGGCATAAGGCCTATGTACCACTTCTATCCCAGTAATCCACATTTTCAGGGCTTAACGTGTGATTTATGGTAGCTCTCTGCATAGAGATGGATTTCACCCTTTGTGTCTCCAAGTGTGATACATGAGATTTTGGTGAATGTTTCCAAGAATTTGTTAATTGGATCCAGGCTTAAATTTCATCACTGCTACAGTTTATTGTAGCAAACATAGCAAGATTTTGCCACAGTCTAAAATGTTGTGAATTTTAGATTGTGAATTTTCCTAAACTTTGCCACACTTTGTGTCAGATAGGACCGGAATGAAATGTTCCACCAGTTTCACTGTGGAAATATCCTTTATCTTAGCTTTACCAGTAGGATACACCCACGTACGTGTAAGAATAATTTGCACATTTCTTGGGATGTGCCAGACACCATCTTGTTCTCCCTTTTGGCTGATAAACCCTTGCTTCTGCACTTACTTAAGTTCAGGGTCTTCTTTTTCTTCCTTGGTAGGAGTAACTTTGACACCACCTTTCCTGGCACGAGGGCAACCAGACAAGCTGAAAGAAGTACACAAAACAAAAACAATTTTGTTCCGCTGACATGTTCCATGATTTCCCACAGCTTCACTCCTAAACAATTGAATGATTCTTACCTTCTATGTGAAGCATAATTTCCAGTCACATGACCAGAGCCATCACAACCAGGTGTGGGACACCTAATATAATGCACAGAGGAAAAGAGATGACTTTTTAAAAAGGAACAGACAAATCTGTCTTCAGTGGAAGAAACAGCAGTGGAGCTTTTGCTGAACAAACAACCAGCTCTTGCTGATATTTTTTTCCAGTAGGCCAACTGCTTTCATGTTTTCTTCTACAATTGTTTTTTTTTAATAGGGAACTTGAAATATATTTATAACACAGCATTGCAGATTTGCATGGTATATGTTAATGTTTTCATAGCAAAATATTTCTTTTCTTATGAAGGAGCAACTGTGGAAAAACAAATATGTAGCCTTTTATTTGTTGACTTCTCTGTGAAATAACTGTTATGTGTTTATTTGATGTCAGACTTACAATGACTGGCACATTTTTCAATATAATCTCCATTTCATAGAAGGGGAAATTGAGGCTGAGAAGTTATGTTGCTAAAGGTCACAGGGAAAATCAACCTCGTAGCCGGGAGAAGAAATCAGGAGTTTCTGTTTTTTAACTCTGTACACAGAAAGGAGACCACGTCTGTTTTACATAGGATATAACTGAGTATTTTATTTGGCAAGTGGGCCTTGATTCCATTTTAGAGTTCAGGGGCTTTTTTGCGTGCAGCAAACAGAAGCCTTCAAATCTAAAAGTTTAGTAACAAAATATTTCAGCATCCTAATGGAAGGAATAAACCTGTATCTTACTGTTATGACTGTACTTTCTCACTAGTGCTCAGCTTGAATAGACATGTTGGCTGTGCCAATGCATGTGGGTCTGATCTAAAGTCTACTGAAGTCAATGAGAGCCTTTTCATTGACTACAGTGGGCTTTGGATCAGGCACTTACTGGTTGAGTGGCAGATATTTAGGTTCACAATTAATCTTGTACGTATTTGAAGGGATTTTCTCTTTTGCCATAAGTTTCCCTTTTAAAAATTCAGGAAGAAGAAACACACCTAGGGGTACAAAGCAGCACTAACAGCACAAGGAAAACATTTACCTTCAGATGCTGTGCCAGGCATTTGTGCAGTTTTGTACAGTTTTGAGTACTAAAGATAAGCCACCCCAAGGGACTTTGAACACTATGTTTTTTCCAGAGTATCAGAATTACAGAAACAGCTATGCCAAGTAACCTTGTACTAATCCACTATGGAAATTCACATTGTTCAATAACCCTCTACATGTCTCAATGTCTTACTTGTGGTTGGGTGATCTAAGTACAGGCATACGGGGATACTATGCTAAACACCTGAATATACAGCTGTAAACTCTCTTTTAAAGGTACAGTTGCACTTTTTAGAAGTGTATTATTCTATTTTTTTACTGCATCAGTATTTAAACCATGATAGTTGGGGGATCAAGTTGGTTTAAAGAAATGATAAAGAACTAACTTATATTGATAATTAATCACAGGAACAACTGATCAAGGGACATAGTGGATTTTCCATCACTTGAACTTTATAAAATAAGACTGGCTGTCTTTCTAAAAGATATGCTATAGCTCAAACAGAAATTATAGGCTCGATGCAGAAATTACTGGGTGAAATTCCATGGTTGTGTTATGTGGGAAATTAAGCTAGATGATCATAATGGTTCCTTCTGGCCTTAAAATTTGTGAACTTTTATTATCTCAGGCACCAGGTAAGATATTCTGTACTAGTCCCTTTGCGTAGTACTCTGTGTACCAATAAGCCTCTAATTTTAAATGTCTTCAATCTGACTAAAGTAACCACTTTTAAAATCTGTCCTTCACTGCAAACTGTAGATTAGTTGAAAATCAGAAAAGGTATCTTGCTGGCTTAGTGAGTCAAAATAGAAGGCAAAAGTTTAACTTGATTATTGCAAATTAAATGTGAATGTTATTGTAAAAATATATGCATATGTTCTTTTTGATGGCATATATATCTGTATAACTATGTGAAATAAAACTAAGACAATGGTCACTGGAGGCTTGATCCTGCAAATACTTGTGCATCTAAGGATATAGCTACATTGCAATCAGCGTTTGCAATGTAAACACACCATGAGGTTTTTTACTCATGTAGTCCCTGTGAACTAAAAGGAAATACTGATGTGAGTATAGCTACACAGTTGCAGAAGTGTTTTCAGGATCTGGGTTTAGGGTTTCTTTTCTCCTTCCTTCTTCCTATATATTTTTTTTTCTAGACAATGCTGTAGAAAAATATACCCTTTTTTAAAATGGAGGTTTATTTAAAATTGGATAAAGCTAAATTAGTTTGCTCAAACCTGAAGCTGGATGATCTATATATAGCAAATACTTTTACTGGACCTTTTTTCTCTTTTCAAATGGTCTGGGAACAAATTTTGAGTTTTACTAGTTTGCTGGTTATTTGAAATTTGATGCTGAACACTTCATGCAACCTATTTCTGCTTATGGGCTGTTTGTGAACTTTGACTATGTCTTCCATGACTCACTCGTTATTCATAGCATGTGGTTAGTAACTCAGGTCACATGCTGTTGCTTTTCTTTCCTTATTACACATCTGAAACTTTATAAGCCTTAGTTAAACAGTATCTATGTGGGTATGCAAATGTTACTGTTCACCTGTGACTATATGGGTTTGCATGCAGAACAGCCATTTATTTTTTTTGTGTGACCACTCATTCAGGTCTGAGTTCATGGAAAGCAAGTAAAAGCGCTGAATCAACGACTGATTTAGGAATTGGCACCATTTTCACAAATCTTTGTTCTGTCACTCTTTCCACAGCTTTATTCAAACCAAACGTTGGGGAGGTGAGTTCAGCAGACCCCAAAGCTGAAATGTCATGCCACTGTGTCAGCACCTCAGTAATGTCTATGCTCTGAGAAGAGCTTTCACTTCTTGCCCACATAGCTGGCCCTATCCTACCACCTTTGCTGTGTCCCTAGAGAGCAGGCTTTCCTTGGCTAGGGTCACAAAACATATTTTTTACCTGAATATCATGACTGGAAATGTCATTGTTTTGTTTTGGAAAATTGACAAACTTTGTAGCTAAACCGTGAACTAAAACCTGGATTTGGCCACCTGTACTTGAAATGCCATTAAAGCAGTGTAAACATACCATTGTCAGAACTTACTCTCCTCTATTTGGACTGAGGGTGACTCTAATTATGGGCAGGGTGTACAGGCCCACAAACCCCCCTGACGTTCTAAGCCATATACAGCAGGACCCCATTTACTGATGCAAAGAGAAAAGAGGGCTGGCAAACCTGTCAAAAGCTACATCTACACTACAAGCAGGGGAATCACACCCCTAGCTTGTAGTGTAGATGTAGCTAAAAAGCACCAACCATCCTTTTACTTCACTCCCTTCTGTTGACAAAAGCTGTCCATTAACTAGGTGATTGGCTGCCAATCCCTCTCCTGACTCCCATGGCCTGCTGTGCAGATTACTGAGGTCTGCTTAAGGCCCTATACATCTGCCTATTTACTGGGGCCTGCAAAACACTTTTGTGTCGTTTCATGGTGAGAAATATGCAACACTGATTCATATGATTTGATGGCTGCCCTCAGTGAAATTAAGCTGAAGGTATCGATCTAGTGCTGGAGGATGAAGACTGAAGATTTGCAGGCTTGGCTTGTTTTGGTTTTCAGATGTCTGAATACCTACGCTAACCCCTTTGATCTAGAAATCAGACGGGGTATTTTGTGAGATCAGATTCTTTGTAAGACTTTGGTACTTCCTGGCTCCAGCTGGTTCAGAAATAGCATCAGAACAGCCTCTATTTCAACATTCGGAGTATCTGCACCAGTTTGGGGTAGTGTATGGATATGAAGAGGTGCAAAAACATGAAAATCAAAGAAAAATGAGCCCAACTTTTCTCAAAGGCTTTAATTTCAATTTGTTTTCATGTTTGGGACAAGGGGTTGAACTGGCCTTTATTTTACAAAGATCAATTCTCTCACCTATTAAATAGCTGCAATTGTTTGAGAAACATGCCAATATGAGATGAACAGCCATCACCAAACCAAAGCCTTTTTTTCTATTGTCATTACTTACTTAAGCTCCTGAGAGTTGGCAGCCATAAGGGATTTTAACGTCTTGTCGGCTAATGGGCACCCGGAAACACTAAGGAAAACAAATGTGAAACATGTTTTCTTCAATATGCTAAAACAGAAAATGATTTTTCTAGAAAAGCATTACTTATTTATTATGGAATAGAAACAGCCCTTCCTCCCCCCCAAACAAACAAACAAACAAACGAAAAAACCAATTGCTATTGGCAAACAAGAGCTAGACAATTCAGGGTAGTCATTCTTTAGATCGGAGCAGGTTATTTGCTCGGAGCCAGGTTCTGTCTGGTCCCAAAGCAGAAATGCTTGGAGCTGGTTAGAGTACAAAGAGCTTTCCCACTCTTTTGCGCTGCCAGCATAAAGAGCTGTAGTCCATGTTGTTGGGGAAAGGCAAGGACTGCTTCCTCCCTACACCCAAACAGAAAGGCAGGAGATGGAACCATTGTCCGAGCCCAGAGAGTAAATAGGGGGTACCCCACAAAAAGCATTTGCAAATTTGAGAACTTCAAAGCCACATATACTAAAGTTTGTGGAAACCTACTTTTAAATCTGTATTCATGGCAGTAGTGTTTGCACACTCATCCACTTAAAGATGAACAAACAGTACCATATGATTTATCTAACCAATCTCAGCTAATCCATACAGCTTGTATAACAAATAATCACAGTGAACTGTTTGTAATCATCTTAAAAAACCTTGTGAGATATACCACAAGAAAAAACAAAGGCTGAGTTTGCTGGGTACATTAATTGGCTGAAAATTATTGCCCAATATTGTTATATATAAAAATATTAGAAGCTGACTGTACATACAGCAGTTCTACTTCCTGTTATGAGTTTTTGTCATTTCTCACCTGCGGTGTGATGCATAGTTTCCTGTTACATGACCACTGCCATCACATCCTGGAGTTGGGCAGCTGTGAATAGAAAGTGCAGTTAGAGTTAAGAGTGTTTCCAAATTATGTAAATACAGTTCACCCCTCACTGTTAAACAACAACCTACCACATACCAACTTCACACCAACTACATTTGACATTATCTAAAATTAATGTTTTCATCATGACAGTACCACTCTTGATCTCAGTATGTGGGTTAGAACACAGTACAATTGTGTAAAGTTTCATAACTCGTGTGAATCAAAACAATTTTATGTATCTCTGGGTTAGCTGAAACCACTGTATATTTTGTATAGATTTTGCAGTTACCACAGATCATGGTGCAGTCTGGGTAGTTTCATTACTGCCAGCTATTTTTTATGACAATTCATAGATTTTAAGGTCAGCAAGTACCATTATGAACATCTAAGTCTGACTTCCTGCATAATAATAGGCCATAGAACCTCTTCCAGCAATGCCTGCATCATGCCCATAACTTCTGGCTGAGCTAGAACATATCTTTTAGAAAGGCATTTGGTCTTGAGTTAAACACTTTCAGTAATGTAATTAGGTGTCATTGTGACTTCTAGGACAGACGCAACTGACCATTCATCCAACTGCAGCCTGGAGTGAACAGGTTCAATTCCCTAGGAAGCTTCTGGACTCTATTCAGTAATAACAAAAATGATGGTGTAGATGTAGTACACTGGCAAAATTGTGTTATGTCTCCACTAACATCCCACGGGCTTCTGCCAGCTAACTGACTTATTTCCTTAGCTCAAATTGTATAGGTGTGTGCTGCAATGCCACATCTTGAGTTCAATTCTTGCTGATGGCCCTAGTGAAGGGATCATAAATTACAAGATTAGTGTAAAGTGACTGTAAGTGAAAACCCACTAAAAAATTGCTCCAAAGTAGTAAAATAAGTCTGACTTAGGCTATGCCTACACTACAAAATGATATCGACCTAACTTACGTTGGCATACAGCTATCTTTGTTATTAAATCGCTTGTGTGCATGCACATTTTGCTCCTTGCGCCGGCAGTGCACATCCTCTCCAGGAATGCTTGTATCGATTGCATTGTCAGTGTGGGGCATTATGGGATTACTCCTGGAGGCCAGTAACAATCAACATAAGCAGCGTAGTATCTACACTGACACTGCATCAACAGTGACTCTGTGCCGCCTGGGGAGATGGTGTTACTAAATCAGCGTAGAGAGGTACTTATGTCAGCAGGAGCCTAATTTATGTGAAGACAGCTAGGTTGATGCAAGGCAGCTTATGTTGACCTACCCATGTAATGTAGACCAGGCCTTACTCATTGAGGCCTGATTCTCATTCACACTTAAGTCCCTATATACTGCTCTAGCAGTGTAAAGCAGAAAGGACAGGAGCAGGGATGAATTACGTGTACACACGTTGTAAGGCTCTTTATGCTGTTGGAGTTGTATAAAGGGTCTTTGATATACCTGAAAATCAGGCTTTGAGGGGCTTATTCATTGTTGTTCTCTGAACCCTTTATATTGACTCAATTAGGGTCTCAAACCAGCCAGATGGACTCCATCAGAGTTCTCCAGTGTAGAGGAATCCCCAGTAGGCACAATCAGTGTAGCTGGCTCTACATCACCTCTTGCAGGATGGATATGGCCAGGATGCTTCTATGACCCGGCTATTCCAAGTTGCTGGAATGGCCCATTGGGGCTGTTGGAAATCATCCTCTGTGTATAGATTTTTTTTTTTAAGAGCCTATGTCATTATAAGAGCTTCCTCATGATGGAGCCACTAGTACTGACTTGCTCAGTATGTTCTAGGCTCAGTGGGCACACAGTACATACTGTCTGTTCCCAGTATCATCTATGGATTCTTCATCCAATGTATTAAAAATATTTCTTGTTTCATTGTCTGGACAGGTGCACTTTAGCTATACACTGCCACTCTGTGTGTAGTTTATCTACTGCGTACGTGTTAAAATTGGATGCAATTGTTATAAGTAATCTGATAATAAGGTGACGAAAGGACACCCAGTTATTATGAAAAGAAGAAAAATGTTTTTATCAACATCTGGAAATCAGCCCATATCACAAAGAAATAAACATCACAGAAGGCAAGACATTAGTGTTTTTAATAAATTCACAACGGTTTTTTGTCGTTGTTGTTTTAAAAGGCAGAATAAACTCAAGCCTGAGGCCATTTAGGTCATGAACTGCAATTGCAGATACAATATGGTGAGCAGCCAATATGCAGATTGCACTACCAGAGGTGAAAGACTCACTCTACAGAGTTTTCCCCTAGGAAACGTAATTTCCAGAGACAGAGATTGAGTCTCACTGACTCAGTACCACTGAGTCTGCAAAGCAAATAGCAGGACAAGGGTTGATGTCATGGAGTTCAGCTGTGAATGAGTCTGCAGTGATGTGCTATGGATTATCATCACTAAGTGGTGCAGACTGCTTTTGTCTTGAGGCGCCTACCAGGGTTGGGAGATAGAGGGGAAAACAGAAATGAAATATGTATACCGAGTCCCAGGTGAATATTAAATTAGAGACAAAGCAGTCTATGAATGTCAAAAAAATGTTTTAGATGTTGACAATGTTTTGATGTGAATCCAAAGATTTTTCAAGGAGCATGGCCAGGATTTTAAGACATGATTAGTGGTCTTGGGTGTCCAAAAAGAGACAGCTGAAAAGCGCCTAATTTTCAGAAGGTAGACAATCAGCTTTTTTCCGAAAACAAGGCCCCTCTAGGGATTCTCAAGCTGGACACCCAAAATCATTAGTCATTTCAGAAAATCTTGGCCTATGCATGCAAACTGGCTACTGGCATTGCACGTGTAAACAGACTGGTGAATAACATGACCTCCATTCAATCGTTTTAAATAATCTGCCTGTTTGGAAGGTCTCGGATCTAATTCTTATAAAACTAAGTTATTAATTAACTTTCTTAATCAGCACATACACTGCTTTGTTCCCTGCCACTTGAGGCAAATCTGTATAAGTCGCAGTTGGTTTTGGTTTTTATTGTTTTTAAAAAGTAGGTGCCAAGTGACTCTGCTGTGTTATTCTATATGTTTCCACAACTGTGATGCTTTATCAGATAACAAAATGCCCCAGTCTGTGTTAATGCTCAAAAGCTGCTTCGTTTTCCTACTTTAAATCTATGTTTTTTAAAAGGAAGTGAGACATATTATAGTTCAGATTGTGCAAATAAGGGAACAGTCTGTTTACACTATAAACACCTTGAACAAGGACTGTTTCTTCATCTATGTTCAGTATAGAGCCGAGCCTGCTGTTACTGCATAACAAATACTGACAACAAGGACATGCAGAAAGGAAATGACTCTGAGGCAGACATCCATGGACACAGGCCATCTTGCAAAAAATGAAGGAGACCGTGGGCCTGATTCTCCACTCACACAAGTTTTATGTTGTTGTAACTTCACAGGCTTCAGTGGAGCTTCTACTGAGTTACAGTAGTGTAAGCGAGAAGAGAATCATGCTCTGTACATTGGGGATCTGAGTAGAGCAGACAGTTAATTATTATGTAATGTACAAGGCAGAAACTGTTTTTTTCTATTTTGAGCAATGGCCTTAAAACACTTTGTCCATCAAGCACATTATGTTGTTCGACATCTGGAGTACATGGAATGTACCTGGGGACAATGCTGTTCAATGGATTTTTTTTTACAGTCACTGTTACTTGTCTTACATTCAGCACCAGCGTTTAACAGGCATGAAATCCTGTTATTTATTGTAAAGGAACAGCTGAGGTTTCTTTTAGGAATGATCCTTTAATCTAAACCATCTTGAATTTATCCTCAGTCTGTATTATTCTCATACAAAGGAATTTGAGACTCTTGATTTAGTCCTTGAACTAAACTCATCTGAAGCTGTTTTCCTCATCTTCCTGCTTGAGAACTCTGGGATCATCTGGTAATATGCACACATGATGTAATGTATGGATATGACTGCTGATTTTTCATTATCTTATAGAAGGGCAGCATGCATCTTAGAACTACACTCATGGTGACATCTACATGCCATTCTGACATGGACATCATTGTGCAGGATGTGTGGTAACCTCTGCTACCTTAATTGTCTTTAGCTATTATAGCTAAATCTTTTTTGAGTTTGCACATGGTTCTCTGTAGATAGGCAGGATTGAGTCCTTAGTGAGTTGTTTGTCTTTATGGTCCATATTTTTTTATCAGCTCTGCTGCTTTTAAATCCTACAGCCATGCCCGGGATTCCTACACAAAATCACTGCAGGGGATCTCCATGGAGGACAGAGGGGAATAAAATCTGTTTTCCAGAACAGTAATAGGAGTCTCAGAACAGCTACTCTGGAATCATTACTACAATCCACGTGTGTAGTAGTGGCTGCTGCCATTTTATTACCTCTGTGCATGAGTGGTGGGGTTAGACAGTAAATCTATATAGTCATGAATCCTCCATCCAGGCCAACAGTCCTCTCCTGACTTGCCTTGACTATAAACCTCACTGCTGCCCAGCCCAAGAGAGCCACAATGGAACACTCTTGTTTAGGTAGCAGCAGGTGCAGAATTCCCCTGCATAGCTCCTTCAAAGCAGCCGACTCATAGACGTTCTACTGTTCTTAGTGTCTTTTGTCTCCACAGAGGAGGAAAAAGGAAAATGAGACATTTTTGTGACTCACGTGATGAGTTCCTTCTTGAGATCTCTTGGATGGAGCTTGGGTTTTGGACTTGGTATGGAGACATCTCCTGGATACTTTTTTTCCTCCAGGTTTTCTGGGGAGCTCAATGGCTCTTTCTGAAATATCAGATAAGAATGTCACAAAAGGTTTTCTCTCTTCCCTGTCTTTTTATATTCAACCAATCTTTTGTTTTTTGGGGGGTGGGGAGCGGAGGGAACCTCTTGAAGAACATACAGGCAAAATTATCTAAGCTTTCAGCAGTGATGGAGATATGATAAAAGATTAATGCACCATATTTTCAGACATTAAGGGATAGATGTTTTACTGTCTGCAATTATTTATTTGTAAAATAATTCCTAGAGATCTGGAAGCCACACGAGGTCTTGAATCTGTATCCTAAGTAAACAGGGTTTATATTTGGAAAATGATAATGCTAATGAAAGAAAAATCTACAGAGAAAAGAAGGTGAGAATACAGCCTTTGTCCTGAAAGTTATTGAACATTTTGAGTTACAGAACCTAAAGTTTTGCAAGGGGGGATTTTGCTTCTTTTCTTCTGCAAGTAAATCACTGTGCTACTATATGCTGTACAAATAAATATGATTGTACCATAAACAAATAAAACATTAAGATGCAGTCTAGGAGATGTAAATGCAAAACTCCCTAAGAGTGTAGCATGAGGTGATGTTTTAATCTTATCCAAATATTAGAGTCTTATTATGAAAAAAATCACAAATGCTCTTTGCAATTTTCTTGCAGAATCGTAGGAATGGGTCTTCAGTTCTAACCTGGCCTGTTCATTTGTAGATAAAAATTTAAATGTTACCATCTGTTGTTTTGCTGTTTAATGGATATTATGGAGACGTAGTCATGCCACTGAAAAGACATTTTGGAAATCTGAAATATTGAATATTACAGTTTCACTTTCTGAAGACTTCTGTTTTTAGAATGTCATTGCTTCAAAATGGCTTGGTCTAGAAAGTTCAAGATTGTTTTGTTCTCACTGAGAACTAGTGGCTTTGAAATTTTTTTGGAAGGTTAAGTGGTTCATTTTGGTGAGATTCATTCTGAACACGTAAACCTCTGAGAAATCTCCAGAGTCCCTGGCAGAACTATAAAGTCTGTAGAATTCCCAGCTGGGATTCATGCCAGTTTATAAACGCCATTGGAGCAAGAAGACCTGGATAAATAGGCTTTGCAGAAAAGGCTTAATAGGACCAGAGATTGTTGCCTAAGGTTGGGACAAGAAGCACTCTGGTCTTGCAAAGCTCCCTAGTACTGTAGATGCTTCCGACATTGCACAATTGACAAGCTCTCCAGGACCAGGGCTGGGGAACGGTGGCACTTAGAGGATCTCCAGGACTGGAGAGAACCACAGAGACATGTACTTATGTGGACCTGATAAGCACAGAGTGAAGAGAGCAACAGAAACTGGGGTGAATGTGGACTGCAAATAGAGCTTCTGCAGGGGTGCTGGAACAATTTCTATAAAGGGAGTACTGAGAGCCAGTCAAATAAACTTTAAACCCTGTACTTAATGGAAACAACTTCAAACCAGGGAGTGTGACTGCATCCCTATTCCAGCACCTGTGAACTTCTGCCTAGTGGGGGTGTTGATTCTGATGAAGCTTCCATATGCTCCCCAGTTCTGGCAGCTCACCTATGCCAGTCTGTAGCTGGTTGCTTTATATTACTTCCTTCTGCTTTCAGGTGTTGGCTGTCTATTGCCTACTATAACTCATATTATATATACACACATATAAACCTCATCATAATATTGATAAATCAATTATTGCTAATTTTTACAACTGCATTTGTGAGGTTAGATTGTTTGGGAATCATCTCATATGCTACTATAACTAACATAGAGAGTACAAATATTTTTCTTCATTTTTTTCTACACAGTTTTTTCATGGTAATTATTAATACTTTTAAATGGAGGAAATTCAACTAATATTTTAGGCTTTAGGGATTTTGTTTTTAAAGGAAAATTTCAAATAAAGACAACCTTAAAAAAGCCAAAAGGTGTAACTATCTATTACTTTACTTTACTTCAATTTCATACTAATATAACATAAATATTTATTAATTTAAAACATTATTAAAAAGTAAATATAAAAACCTACACCTGTGAAAGTAAATACAATTTGGAGTTAAAGTTAAAAAGCAGGATTTGAAAATCAGGAAATTTAAAAAATGTTGTTCCAAAGGCTAAATATCAGAGTTTTGCCATTGATTTCAAAGGAGTCAGCATTTCTCCCATCACCTTGATCTCTTCCCTTTACTCTGACCATCCTTCCTTATGTACTTTTCAAGTGCTAACTGTTGACCCCTACTATCAGAGAGGAACCTCAGCACTGTAACTGCCTATGAAGAGTTAATCCATCATTAATCCATCATTAATCAGAAACTAGAGACTGGTACCTCCCTGCATCCTGCAACAAGCGCCAGAGACCCCAAGTAACCTCACAAGCCAGAATTAATGTCCCCATTTTCCTGCTCTAGGAGGACTGCCTTTTATGTGTGTTTTATGTTGCCCTCTAGTGGCTGACTCACATAGAAGATAAGGGATCTATTAATGTCTCCATCAAAGGGATTTATTCTTTATATCAAGTGGAAGATACCTGGTGTGTGTGTGTGTGTGTGAGAAGATAAGGGATCTATTAATGTCTCCATCAAAGGGATTTATTCTTTATATCAAGTGGAAGATACCTGGTGTGTGTGTGTGTGTGTGAGTGTGTGTGTGAGTGTGTGTGTGTGTGTGTGTGTGTGACCCCAAGTAATTGCTTAGTTTGCTTATGCCTCATGCCGGCTCTGGTTTGAATGTTTTGACTTTCAAACATTTGGGTTTTCAAATGTTAACTATGAATTCCCCGCATTGCAATAATGTAATAATACTCTTTTATATTAACAAGTACTTTCTTACAATCTTAATTCCACTGTAAATAAACTTCTTGTTTCAGATTCTTTGCAAAAGAAAGACATGTTTTAAAGGGAAGCACATAGCATGAAACAGGTGCTAATAGAGATTAAGGGATTAAAAAAAACTGTCTTTTTCCTGTTGATATTCTCTAGTATATTTCTGAAGAAGGACAGAGACAAACATTTAAACCAATAATTTCCCATAATAGTTTGGGGGATACTGTTATTATTCAAGCAGCATGAAATCCTGGGTGATGGGGAAGTTAAAAATTGCAGTAGCAACTAGAAGGGAGGCATGATGCAAAGGGGCCATGCAGAAAGACACTGAAGTTCCTTGCATGCCAGAGGAGGCTGGAGGAGGCAAACTGGGCTATGTTCATGGGCAGCTGGTCCCTGACCATGCAGATCCACTGGCAATAAATTCATGTATGGGCTGTCCATTGGTCCCTGACTAGCTAGTCCTGCCCATACCCAGTATTAGCACCTGCAAGCTACTACTGCAAGTTGGAGTGGAGAATTCTTTCCTTGGCTTCACACATATAGTGCTGAGCATGTAGACCAGGTACGTGGGCTGTGCACTTCTCTGTTTGATTTCATATTTACTGTGTGACATAAATCCTTTATAGAATGGGTCAAAGAAACTCCCCTCCATCATCCATCCCCCCTTTTTTTTTCACTTATGGTAACAGAGAATGTGTGGATACTTATCTCAGCTAATTAAGTGCAGAGTACAATTTCTAGACAGCAGAGTTAGAATGAAATGTTATTAGAATTCTAAAGCATATTAGATTTTTAAAAAATCAGAACCAGAGTCCCATTTTCTACAAAGAGTGTGTGTGTGTATTCACATACGGGCACAAAAGAAGGCAAGCGAGCAATGAAATTTCATTAATGTACAGATGGAAGTTTATATTGATTTCAGCAAAGACCAGAACATAAGGGTAACATGAATAACAGATAATAGCATCTGGCACTTTTAACATTTTTAAGCCCTAAAATCTTTGGAGAACTGACATTGAACTAAATTGACAGCTCTGGTTATTTCTCGGTGCTTTCCTTTTTAGAGAGATGTTGAGCTTTTTCCAAATTCAGAATTTTTTTTTTAGGGGGCATCTGGACAGGCTATTTCACTAAGAGAGAGAAAGACAATATTTTCTGGAAATTACCACCAGAATTAAGCAACTGTTGTGCATATGAACCAGATAACAATGAATTAGAAATAGATATTATCATTCATTTGCTTTGCATGGGGATAACTGCCAGGCTTCTACTTGCAAAACAGAACCATTGGCCCTGAGACCATTGGACATGTCAATGTTCTCTGGGAGCAGAAGTGCTCAGAGCAGAGATCTTGGGCCAGATCCCTGATTATGGACAAATTGCACACAATGCAGTCCATTGAGGTGGTGGGGTGCAAAGATGGCTGTATACTCAACTTTGTGGCCTCCTCAGTGATGTCACTGATGCTGTTTATGTAGTGCCTGGGGCCAGTCCCCACACCACAATTGGCCAAAACTGAAGTAGGGGAGCAGCGTGGCATAGGGGTGTTCTGTCCGTGCCCTCTTTCCTCTAGCCATGATCCCCAGTCTATGCTACACTGGCAGCAGGGAGGAGGAGTGGCATGAGAGCTCTTTGCCAGGTCTGCAATACCAGTGGATTCCCTGGCAGTGGGATAATTTTCTCAAGGCTGGATATACCTGCTGGCAGTGCAGCACAAAGGGGCCATATTGCAGGGAAGAATCTGGTCCTCTTACTCACTACATAATTTAAACCACTCTCCAGCCACTGTCTGTCTTTTCTCAATGAAAATTGTTATTCTATATGCTTAACTCTGGGTTACAGATCAGCATCAGCATGGTGGGGATCACAGCACTTAGCTCTCCAGGACACGACAGCTACCATAAGACCACCTAACATTTGGCAGCCTGTCTTGTGGAGTCTCATCATGGCAACTGCCTGCACCCACAGGGCTGCCCAGAGGGGGGGCAAGTGGGGCAATTTGCCCCTGGCCCCACAGGGGCCCCCAAGAAAATGCTCCATCCCCGTCCCTCCCTCAACCCTCCCCCATCCTCCAGCACCTCAGTGCAATGAGTACAGGAGCAGCCCTGGACAAAGCTAAAGCGGCATGGCTCAGGCAGGGCCTGAGCTCCGCCTCGCTCGGAGCCGTGTGGTAAGGGGGCGGGGCTGCGAGCTCCAGGGCCCCACTGGAGTCACGCCACTGCAGCACTGTCCAGGGCCGCTCCTGGACACGGCTCCGGGAAAGGGGAGAGGCCGGGGTAAGCAGCATGGAGGGGGCTGGGGGGAGGGTTGCCTAAGGGGCAGGGAGTCCCAGGGACAGTCAGGGGACAGAGAGGGGGCAGAGGTTCTGGGGGGCGGTCAGGGGATGGGAAATGGGGGTTAGATCGTGGGCATTCTGGGGGTCTGTCAGGACTCAGTGTGTGTGGTGGGGGAATATGAGTCGGGGCAGTCAGGGGACAGGGAATGAGGCGGTTAGTGGGGGGTGGGAGGAGTGGTGGTTGGGGTGGGGGCCTTGGGGGAAGCAGTGAGGGGACAAGGAGCAGGATGGGTCAGGGATTCTGAGGGGGCAGTTGGGCGGCAGGAAGTGGGTGGGGGTTGGATAGGCAGCAGGGCCAGGCTGTTTGGGGAGGCACAGCCTTCCCTACCCTAAAGCTCATTCAGCAGTTTAAGGCTTGCAGACAGCTATTTAACACAAAGAGCCAAGCTTTATCTTGTCCATGGGGGAGGGATCACATGAGACGAGCAATATCCTACACAACTACCTTCTTCCCAATCCTACTAAGGAAGACGCCCTCCCCCATCCCCTGCATTCCCCGAGGCTCCAGAGGGGTTAATTCAGTGGTTCTCAAACTTTTGTACTGGTGACCCCTTTCACATACCAAACCTCTGAGTGCAACCCCTTCCCCCTTATAAATTAAAAACACTTTTTTATATATTTAACACTATTATAAATGCTGGAGGCAAAGCGGGGTTTGAGGTGGAGGCTGACAGCTGGTGACCCCCAGTAATAACCTCATGACCTCTGAGGGGTCCTGACCCCCAGTTTGAGAACCGCTGGGTTAATTTAATTTTAGCACCCTGTGTCCATTCACATGCATGTGCTATTTTGAGCATTTCAGTTTTCACAACAAGGCCCCTCATCCATAATTCTGGAAACAAACCTCACAGCTCAGTTTTGTGGAGTGTGTACATAAGATTACTAAAAGACAAACCCACAAGTACACCTCTCCAGTTTAGTGAGGGACCCCATGGAGCCGTTCTTCCAGGAACAGATCATGTTCAATGGAGGTTAAGTCAGGATGAGTAAGGAGAATGGTGACCCTAACCTCTGTTTGTCAAGAGAGGGTGGGATGGATGGCAGGAGAGAGATCACTTGATTATTACCTGTTCGGTTCACTCTTCTGGGGCACTTGGCATGTGGCCCATTGTCAGTAGACAGGATACTTGGAGCGAGACCTTTGGTCTGACCCAGTATGGCCGTTCTTTATGTTCTAAGCTAAAATGAACCCAAAACTTATGGAGAACAGATATGAGTTAAGGAACCCAGCAGAGTATGTAACAGAAACCTGGAAAATCTCTGACTGATGGGCTCAGGCATTTGGTCCACAAGCTGAGGTGGTTCAAAGTTTGGATTTTTTTTTAGCAGAATTTTTTTATTGTTTCTTTAAACAAACACAGCAAGCAGCAAATATTTGGCCACACACTTCTGAACCCCAAACCATGTTCAGGTTTTGGCAGACTAATTTCAGCTTTTCAATTAAAAAACCACAACAAATTTTGAAGGAAAGCAGACATTGTCTGTGTTTTTTTCCTGCTTTTTAAAAACCCCTAGTTTTCGATCCAAAAAAAGTTTTGATGGAAAATATTTGTCCAACCCTTTTAATGAGCTTTAGTGCCTTTTAGGATTAGCTGATGCTGAGAACCAGTGATACCATGTAAAGGTGACTTGAGAAGAAGTTTTCTCAAAACTGGGTTTGTGCCGAGATACGGAAGGTTTTTAAATGTTTATTTTCCCCATGGCTTCTCCAGGGGAGGGAGGGGCAAGTGGGGCACTATAGTATTCTATAGTATTGCAACTTTTTTTTTTATGGAAGGGGCCCCTGAAATTGCTTTGCCTCAGGCCCCTGAATCCTCTGGGCGGCCCTGTGCACCCATCCTGAGAGTTTTCTATTTACATGACTGATAACCTTTTTTTCCCAGGCATTTTGAAACACTAGAGGTGAATCCCCATCCTCAGCTCTAGGTAGATCTATCCTTGTTGAATATGTTACTTTATTAAAGTTCACCAATGATGATAATTCAGAAAAAGCCCACTTCTATAATATCTACAATGCTAAAGTGCTACTTTTCTACTTCATGCAAATATATTTGATCCTGAACAAATTGCCAGATCTGACCTATGGGGAACTTTAGGGATGGAACAGAACTCTGCAACTCAGGCCTATCTCTGTCCATTACCAAGATTTCATTTAGTTAGCTGCCTATGCATATTCTTCACTATGATAACAAACCCAATCAAACCTTCTCTGCATCCTATTCTGGCAGGTAAGTTCAGGAGAAACATGCAGCCAAAAAAAGAAATAAGAAAACCAAAGGACACTAAGCTGCCAGCAGTCAATAAAAAAAATATACAAAAGGGGCAAAACAAAGATACATAAAGCAAGAAAATTATCAGCACTTGGCTCTCCTGGACACGACAGCTACCATATGACCAGCTAACACCTGGTAGCCTGTCTTGTGGAGTCTTGTCATGGCAGCTGCCTGTACCCATCCTGAAAGTTAGTTTTCGGTGATTTACTTAGGTTTTTGTGTTTTGGGGCTATTTATTTCAATTGATGTTCCCTAATTCCAGCAATCTATTGGGGAGTGTGCATTTCTGGAATTTTAATCTTTGGACCCTGCAAGACTCACAATAGGATGATGTGAGCAATGCACACCTCAAATGTGTCAAAGAAATGATAATACTTTGTCCCAGTGAAAAATTATTGTAGGATTTCATGCCTGTATTTCTACATATCCAAACACAGAGATGTCTGGAATGCACAAAATAATTAAGTTGCTTGGAAGAAATTACATTGCACTTCAAAATTATAAGGTTACTTGGACATTTTTAAAAAGAGAAAAATATACTACAGTTAGGTAATGACCCTCCAGACACTGGAGAGTAGGGATACATTTTCAAAAATGGGTTCTAATTTTGTATACCTTAGGTTACACAGGCTGAGGGACTTGCATGCCCCATTATTCCAGTTAAAATGAACAGTTGCTTTACAAGTGCCCAGCAGTTCTAAAAGTAAGGCCTTAGGGCCAAGATTTTCAAAAGTGACTAATGATTTTATGTGCTCTATTTGAGACACCATTAAAATTGGCCTGATTTTCACAAACTGCTGAGCGCCCACATTCTGCAAATCAGTCTTTGTTAAGATGTATCAAACTGGGTACTCCAAATTAGTCATCACTTTTGAATATGAAGGCCAGGATGTCTCAAGCTGGGCCTTCAAGCACCCAAGATTAGAGGCCACTTTTGAAACAGAGGGCTTTAGTGTCAGTTCTTCAACTGCTCTAATTGAAAAGCTGAAATGATACCTCTTTCTCTTCCTCTTTCCTGCCATGTGTCTTGCTATAGTTGATTGGCGTATCCCAACCCTCCTGTTCACAGAGAGCCTGGTAGAAGGCTGCATTTACCAGAATGCTGCTTGTTTTGAAGGGAGATGAGGAAGGAGTTGGAAGTACTGCGTTGGAAGAAGTTAGAGGCATAACCTTGTCCTGGTTTCGGTTCTTTTTCATGCTCAAATCCAGAGTGCCATTTTCATCCACTTCTATCTCAGCTCCCTGATATATAACAGGAAATAGAGAAATGTTTAGACAACGCACAGTCTGAGGCTGCAACATAGCCATGGTGCTTTTAACGGATAATTGTAAATGCACTCTTTTATTTAAATTTATCTGAGTCTAAAACCAGCTTTTGGATTTACATCAGTTAATGTTTAATTCTTAGGCAGACTTAAATGTGACCTCAGTAATGCTCTGCAGGCTTCTGTGCTTAAACACAATAAGTAGCATTTAAGTAAGATGCTTCTAAAATGTAAACTATACATGCTAAATCTGAGTTTATTTAAAAAAAGTTTAGCTTTAAATCTTGATCTTTTTACTCTTAGAGAGAACTATGACCTCCATTCACAGTTAAAGCATTAATGCACTGCTTAGTTCATCAACAGCATTATTATTACATTTCCACCATCTCCTCCCTCACACCCCAGAAATATTACAACATCTGTAACATGGGGGGCGGAAATGTGCTAAAACAGATGAAGGAGAATAACATATTGCCTTAAGCAGAATTTGACTTGGAAAGCACATTTAAAAAGATTTACTACAAAACAAGTGCCAGATTGTGCCATTGAGGCACAGACCTGCAATAGGAGCAGGGTAGAGCCACACCGGCATAGGGAGAGTTCCAGGAGGCACCATGTACGATTCCTCTCAGAGATTTCCAGCACATAGCATACACTCTCCTCTTCAATGGGAT
This sequence comes from Chelonoidis abingdonii, assembly GCF_003597395.2. Taxonomy (NCBI): domain Eukaryota; kingdom Metazoa; phylum Chordata; order Testudines; family Testudinidae; genus Chelonoidis; species Chelonoidis abingdonii. Next base: position 228,858,161 of record NC_133770.1, read on the forward strand.
AGTTCTGCTGGCTGGTATGTGTGTGTATCCTATGATAGGCCTCATCCTTGCCCCTCCTTCTCTCCTTATGTCATCCTGACACCTGGTAGCATAGGCTGCTACTGCCTCTCTTACGAGCATAGGGAAGGTAAAGCTCCTTGTTCCCTCCCCCTCTCCTTCCACAGCTGCCCATAAAAGGGGAATATAAGACAGAATTCTTGGTCTGGCAATTGTGTCCTTAAAGTTGGACTCAGTAACAAAGCTTACAAATATACATCCTATGTACTATGTAATTTGGGCAGGGCTGTCCCTAGGTTTTGTCAGTATCTGAAGTAACAATCCAGCTCTCCCCCTGCTTGTTGGGTTTCTCACCTCTGAAAACACATCACCCACACACCTGGCCTGTCTACAACTTCATTTAAGAAATTGCAAACCATCTCCCTGTCACTTGTTTGTGAAGTTTCCACTGCCTCTAGGCATCCCCATCCCTTCTGCATGGTCAGAAAAGCCATGAGGTGGCGCATAAGGGCAGCTCTCAAATCAAGGAACAATGTTATATGTGCGTGGATGGGGGAATATCAGAAGAGTCACTTTTTGCCACAGCTCACAGTTATTAGTCAAATGGGACCATGGAATGAGAATCTGGTTTCAGGCTGTGAGCATTTATGACTTCCTGGTCTCTGAAAGAGCAGAGACCTATGCAGCCTTATTGCATAGATTGTCCAGTCTTATCAGGCCAACACTGGCTTTGGGGTTATGGGCTGACATCAGAGTAAAGATGACTTATCAGGCAGTAAGTACAAAGATGTCTGCAGTTAACACTATATGTTCCCATTGTTATTGTTTTATTATTTGTATTGCAGAAGGGCCCAGAGGCCCCATTTAGGGCTTGGGGCCCAAATGTGCTAGGTACTGTATAACCATAGTATAACCATAGTATAACCATAGTAAGAGACAATCATGTCCTCAAAGAGCTTACCATCCAATACAAAGCAATGTGGAGTTTTGCTTCAGTGTTGATGGTATGATAGGCCACTCTGGCTGGACTCAGATTGGGCACAGGCACCATCCAGGTAGCCATGTACTAATCCTTCTGTGGCACCATTTTCAAAGAATAAATGAAATCACAATGTGCATTTAACTACAGGGTGACTTCCACATTGTGATCTATTTCAAATCATGGTACCAGCAGCAGTAATGTCATCTTACTGAAGGAGGCCAAAGATTTGGTAACATAATTAGCAACTTCCTGGCCTTTATAAGCATTTAAAGACCATCCAACAATTCAGTGTTAGTATTGCCCATCTAGACTTTCTTCAGCAAAGGAAATCAGTTTCCTCAAGCGTAATTGTTGGGAGGCAGTCATGAGTGATCTGAGATGGGTCAATTTTTGGGTGCCCAGCTCTAGACACCTTAAAGGAGACCAATCTTCGGAACTGTTGAGCACCTGCCTTCTGAAAAATCAGGCTTCTGTGAGGTGCTTCAGGTTGGGCACCTGAGACCAAAACATACAAAGTCACTAGGCATTGCTGGAAATGAAGAACTTAATGATCAGCTCTTGTTGTGGGGCCCTCATGCCATTGACTAGCCAAAAGCCTAAGAGAGAGGCACTAGCCTAGTTCCAAGGACTACTTGACTAGCTGCTTGTGGACAATTTAGAAACCCAAAGGCATCTCTTGTATTTGTTTCTCTTGCATGACAAAGTTCACATTGTCAATCACTCAGCTTAAAGAGAGCTATGCACTATTATATTTATGGGAAGTAAATACACTTCTAATATGTTTGTACTAAGACGCTTTAGTTATATCTTTCTGCCCTTTTTTAGTAAATAGTTTAATCTCCTGTGATAGTTTTAAGCCCTGAATTTGATAGTACAGCTTATCCTGGATAATAACTTAGTAACCACAACATCTTATGCCATCTGTATAATATCAAATAAATTTTTATATCAGCTTTAATAAACCTTAGTTACAAAAATCCAAGATATTAACTATATCACTGCCAAGTACATTCTCCAGGATCTGACAATATAGCTTGGCCATGATTGCCCCAGCCTTTTTTGGCTTCACAGTTGATATGTAACTATAGCAATGAAAAGAGCTACAGTAATCAAGTTTAATGACCAATGTAAAGTAAAATGCTAAATATTGTAGTTGGTGACATTTTTCATAATAAAAAAAACTTGAGTTAAGTCTGCACAACCAATATTCACATAAAATTCCAGACCTCTGTGACAGATGGCTTAGGAGAAGAAGCCATGTGACTGGGCTGCAGTACTTTTATAGTTCAAAAAATCATAAATAGTGCAGATTCTCTGTCATTGAGCAAAATATCAACTACTCTGAAGGCAACAACAACAAAAAATTGAACAAAAACAGTCATAGTCCTCCCAAATTAAATTGCAGATTGCAAAATGTCAGGAAATATATATTATCACTGGAAATAAGGCATTATTCGCTGTACCTATGAGATTTGATTGATGGGAAGAACATTTACTGATGTGGCTATTAAGAGATTTTCCAGTGCTTTCCCAAAATTCACACAGAAGTTGGGTTGTGCAACGCGCACCAAATTCCAACTAGAAAAAGCATGGATTGTATGCATTTGTGAAATAGTGTACAGATGGGGTTTAAGTGAGCTCACAGATGCACACAACAATTAAATATAGTAATGGAAAAAGATTCCCTTTTGCTCATAGTCAGATGGATCACAAATTTACAGCATGGGTTTTTATTCTGAACACTCTGCCGCATTCATTGCAAACTCCAAATGGTGAGGGAAAAAGGATGGTCACAGAGACTGTTCCAATTTTCTTTTCTAGTCTCATCCTACCTTCCTCTGAATATCTTTCCTTTCTTTATTTTCCCAGTATTTATTTTAAAGGGGAATTAACAAGAAAAAAATGCCAAAAGTTTTTGTTAGACTACAGCTATGAAATAAAAATAGAAGGAACATATATTTGACTTGTAATATTTGGTTCCTGTTCTAAGAGCAGTTTTGATTTCAGTAAAGACCCAATTTTGATCCTACTGAAATTAATGAGGGCCAGAGCAGGCCTGTTTGATTTCACACCATGACACCTTTCAAATAAGTTCACCATAGCAATGTAAAATGTACAAGTTCTTAGCTTAAAAACTGAAGTATATAAACTACAGAAGTATAAAATATATCTGGCCAATGAAGGCTCACGTGCCTGATTCTTCCCTATATTAAATCAGTAAAGGTCCTGAGTTTGGTCTCATTTATGCTGATGTAAACCAGGAAACAATTCTGTGAAGACAATAAAGTGAAACCAATGCAAAACCAATGTGAGAACAGAACCATGCTAATGGCATTCAAGCTACTCCTGATTTACTCCGATGACAATGAGAGTACAATCACCCCCACAGGTCTGAGAAGCAGCTGGAAAAAGGAGTTTAAAATGAAAAATGAGAGAAAAATGACTAAAACATATTTCCCCTTTCCCCTAGGATCTGTGCAGTGAAACAGATACAGCAGAAGTGCCACACTAATAGGAATACCACAAAAATTGTACACACAAATTACTAGCCACTTCACAGCAAAGATTTAATAGCTAAGATTAATAGCTGAGCTTTGTCGTGAGGTCTCACAATCTGACTTCTTTATTTTTATAAAATATATTACAGAACATTTCCTAGTACACTATGAAGTATTGCCATTAACCATTAAAACTGAACTACATTAATCTACTAAATGAACAAAGTATGGCCCATGTATGATGGATTTATCCCTTGCTTGTGTGTTTGTTGGCTCATTTGGTAACTCGCAATATTTAATATTCTGCAATGTCTCTGAAGTAACAATTCCAAGTTAGGCCTTTACACTACAGTTAGATCAGCACGGTGAATCCTTGTTTCCACATGATTCTCATTGCAGAACTGGGGTCTTAGGAAGGTTCTACTGTAATGTGTAGGGCTTTCTATCCATTCTTTGATTGTCCAAAGACAGAAAAACACCTGCTATTTTGTTTTCCCACTGTGCAATAGATGCACTTGGAAGGCTGAGTCTGGTTATTATTATTCTAAAATACTCTTCATTTTCAATATAAGAAATATCTCTGGAACCAATAAATCTATAAAATCACAATGAATTCTTTAAGTGTGCACACTATATTACTCTTTGAATGGATGTGATTCCTAAAGTGCCTGCATTCAAGGCATTACGCTGGGGGGGGGGGAGGTGGAGGAGGGAGGAAGGGTTGCTAACAATTATTAAAAAAATGTAAGCACTTGCGTCCCGATTCTACAAAGACTTACACCCATACTTAACTTTAAGTATGCAAGTTCTTCCATAGAAGTCATCTGGAATACTCAGTTGCTTAAAGTTAAGCATGGGTGTAGGTGTTTGCAAGATCAGGATCTTGTGCTACCCTTGACACTGTTTGAGATACACACAAAAAGACACAGTCCCTGCCCTGAGCAACTTGTAAACTGAAGAAAGAAAAAAAGAGAAGAACACTGCAACGATACAATATCTGCAGCCGTGAAACAATGCAACAGCTAGAGCTATTCAGTGTGTCCTTTTTTTCTTCAGAAGGTCACGCTAGCCATTGGCCTGGTTCTGCAAGCAGAGTGTTCTGTATTTAGATTTTAAGATGTTTGGGGTAGTGGCTTGTCTGGTAAGCATGCTGCCAGTCAACTGCATTATCTACATAACTGATGCAGTTGTCATCATCATCATCATCAATATCCAAGAATGGACAGATGACATAGTTTGTGTTTTCAGGTTTTGTTAAAAACAACAACAGTATTTGAACTTCAAACATTTCTAGCAAGTGTCATTTTTTTGTTTTCTTTCAAGGCACTGTGTGCATATGCCATTTTGTCTAAACAGGTGGGAACAACACCAAAACATTCAACAGAATGCTTGGCAAGCAGCAGTGATGTGGATAAAGATAGACAGTACTGCGTGCTTCTACCTCTGTGAGTGGCAGCAGTGGTGACGGTTGTAAAACAGAGAAAATTTCTGACAAGACCTGCTATGTGCACTTGCATTGTGCTAGAGAATATGGGCCTGACCCAACTTCCAATGACCCAACTTCCGTATGTTTCAGTGGCAGTTGGATTGGGCCCTATGTGCAGAGAGTTATGCTGTGAGACTGCGATGCAATGCTTGATTCTTTTATTTGGGTTGAGGACTGTATCTGTATCAATTCTATATTTCAGAGGCCCAGCGTAGCAGAATCCCAGATGGTTTTATCTAGAAACCAGCTCCAGTCCTGTGAATATCACAGTAATAATACCTATTTAAAAAAAATGGTAAAGGTTTCCAGGATGGCCACTATATTTTGTATGCACTTGGTTGCAAATTAATTGAAGGAACTTGGAATCCAAATTAATTTGGACTGAAAGTAAAACCAGTCCATCATGAGATAATTTTTATAGTTATATATGGTCGATCCACACTGTACATCAGTTGTCACTGTGCTACTTTTCCGGCCAAAAGCACTGCTAAAAGTATAATGCGAATTTCCCCCTTTTCCTTTATTTAGCTCAGGCCACTCACCTTCCTCTCCCCCTGAAGCCTAGAAATGCAGGAGGATTTTCCAACATAGCTGAAGATATTCCAAATTCACCAAAAAAATGAAACTTGCTATTTTTTTTTAAAACAAATGTAATTTTCCCATTTAAATGTTGGATATTTTTAGTGAAAAATGACCCATTTTCAAGGCAAAAGGGCAAATGCTTACTACGAAATGAACAAAATTTTAGAAACCAAGACACAAATTTGGCAGACATGAAATACCAGAAACAGCAATGGGAAATGACTTTTGTAAAAATAAACTGTTCAGATATATTTACAGACATGCATTTTCAGCTATTCTTTGAGAAGAAATCCTGCCGCTGCCTCTGCAGACACAGAGTAACCTGAATTCAACAGAACTGGTCCAGATCCATCCATCCATATCACTCACATCAGCAAGGTATGCCATCATGCAAAGGTGGGACAATACTTAAAAGCCATGCAGGAGATAAAGACCCTTGCAAGTCGTGGAGCTTTGATCTGCACTGGTGCTGTCTGTACTGCTTTTTTTTTTTTGACAAATGGACAGGGTGTAGGAGCAGGGCCCAGGGATCTGGAGCTACACAGTCCCCAATTTAAGCCACTCACACAAAAATTTTCAGGTATGGCACCTATGTGTATTGCTGAGAACAAATAAAGGAAATAGCAGTTGTGTCAAATGAATCTATTGCTGTTATTGTATTATTTGTGCACAAATGCAATATACGGTAGATAGAATCCTTAGGATCTTTTAGACAATTTGAAAAATATGTAAGATGTGCAAATAGTTAAATGTTCCCATAGCAAACGTCCATCACAAAAATTCAGCACGATTTTAAAATAGTTGTAGTTATTTTTAAAAAATCACTTGAGTTGCGGCATATTAAAATAAAGATAGTTCCCCTTATTGGTGATACAGTTTCCTAGAGAGCCTATTTCCATATTTTCCTCTAAGAGCCCAATTTGCTTAAAGTAATAAATCAGTAAAACCATATAAAAAAGGGTTTTGTGTGGTTTTGGCCACTACTCAGTTTGAAGCTTACTTGCCTCTGTTCTGGCAAGAAGCTAATTCTGATTCTTCTGTCACATGTTTTGTAGCACTGGGCTGTCACTGTGTCCGATTCAAAGTCTGGCAAAAGTGGATGCGAGCAGATGACAAGGTATGCAGATGATTTTATTTTAGGCTGCTAGTCCTGGGGCTGAGAAGGGAATAAACTGTGTGCCCTAAGTGTCTCTGAGTGTTGTAATATTATGTTCAATCCCACTCAAACCTATCATGATTTGGCAAACGTGAAGCAGGTGTAGAATAGAAAATCTTTGGGTTTTGCATGGTCCCTTTATTGCTCTTTGCTGGCAAGAAACGTCTGTTACTGAGTTCAGCCAAAGGCTGGGGCAGCAATTTAATTCAACCATTGGCATCAACCTCCCTCTCAACACGACAGGAAACCTCTACTGAAGTCTGGCGTAAGAAGCTCTCCATGGCTAACGTCAGAAATGGATCTGTCACCTAGGAAAGAATCAATCCACTAACAGACTCTAGGCTCCTGGTAAATATTTCTCTGAGCTGACTGACGTCTAGCTGGGTGGGTATGAACATGGCCCCACATTAGAATGTCTGCTTAGTGGAGTCCCCCAATATCAGTTTCAGTACCCTGGCTGTGACAAATGGAAATCAGACTCAGCAAAATAGGAGATTCCACTTTGCAGGAGTGCAGAGCTCAGAACACCTAAGGAGGTGTTACACCAGCTGCCGGACAGAAGGGATTTCACACAAAGAATACCAATTCGCCTATGTGATTGTGGAGAGCAGAAGGTCCAATGAACATTGTAGGCCAACAGATGTGGAAACTCCTTCCAGCCAGATTGAGCCTGGTGCCTAAATAGGACAGTGATGGACATATTAGAATGTGTTTGATAGAAAGATAGATAGATAGATCCTGAAGGCCCACACCAAGTACAAATATAGTATTTTATGTATTATTTTAGTACATGTCTTGTCTTACACTACCAGTTTCCTCCTGGCAAGACTGTATAACTATAACCATTCATCTTCTCTTTAGGGCAAGGATATGTATTTGTACAATTTCTAGCACAAAAATGCTTCTCCTATTCCAATGGAGGTCACAGAAATGTATCTTGACTAGTTGCATCAGCAATGTGGTTCTGTGTAATGTCACATAAAATAAGGCTACTAAATCATAATGGTGACTCCTGTGAATCACAAAGAACAGTGAGACATCTCAGACCAAACCAAAAACATGACTCCAGTGAAACCCATACAAGGAGCTACTCTTATTAGGTGGCCTTCAGTCTAAAAGAGACTTGTCTGAAGTATCTCCAAAAACAAGGGTTTGGCTTTCCTCTCACTTACACCAGTAAAAATCAGAACTCCACTGAAGTCAGTAGAGTTACTCTACAACTGCTGTAAGAAAGATCATAAGCAGACCTAATGAATATGCTGCTGCTCCACCTTTCTTATAAAACCTCTGTTAATCAGCTGATTATCAGTCATCTGAATTGTTGCTTACCACAGGTTTCAAGATAAGGAAAAATCCTTTATTAACAGACCCAGCTCCATTACCTACCAACAAATTATTTTATTTGGCATTTCCTCCTCCCTCTACCCTTCCATGTACTTTGGATCCAATTATGAAGATCATCAAAACCTAATTCCTGTAATTTTTTTTCAGAAGCAGTCAGTACATTACTAAAATTTTCTGTCTCTCTTCAAAAGAGCATGCAAAGAGAACCTCCTTTTTGAGATTTAATGCAGTTACTACCATAAAAGACAGTTTGTGCACACATTTCAGTAGCTAGCACACCCTCCAGGTTCTTGGACTATCCTACCTTGGCAGCCAGACTCTGTGGTTTGCTGGAGAGGATCTCTGCTGCTTCCCTGCAGCGGGTGGAAAGGTTCAGGATAGCAGCAGCTGCTGCTATGTGGGTGTCTTCACTGCATTGACCGTAGCTATAAGAGTTGGCATGACAAGGGCTCTGTGTGTGGGCGCTAGCACTAGGCAGTCGATTAGAAAATTTCACTGGATGTGAAAAATGCTTTGCTGTTGAAGAGAGATTTGATTAGCAATTGCATGTATGTGGTTTCCCCCATTAAACAGATTAATTTTTCAGATTATAATTTCATACGTTGTTATGTGAAGAATAAATTAAAAAACAGCCCATTTTCTATTGGTTATTCGAGATTGCTCTAAAAAAATAGGCTCAGGGATCAAATTATTTGATTTTTGTCAAAAGAATACCTTTAATATTTACATTTTTACCATAAAAATTCAAAGGGATAAAGTCTGTGGTTCTTTCTCAGGTTTTACTCACTTCTGAGCAAAGACTGAGTCAAAATGAGCAGAGATCTCAAGATTTGACCCCAACATTGCTCTTGCAACCTACTTAACAAACATATTGAGAACAATAATCAAATTCATAAGGGATTTTCATTCTTAGAGCACCTTTGTGTCAAAATAAGATGGAAGTGTGAAGACTTAGGTAAAACAACATTAAGGCTATAGCCTGCTTGCCTTACTTCTGTGAGCAGCCCCATTATTCAAATAGGATTACTTCGATGAGTAAGGTGAACACGATTTGCCTCTTGGAGAGGCTGGGGAAGTGGAATACAAACATTACCCCTTGGGGACATGTGCAGTATCATGTTAACGAAAATCCCAATATTTAATTTGTTAGACTTAAAAAATACAACCAATGAACATTCAGAGGTGGTATTTAATTCATCTTGTTCTTCCTCTTGTAGCTGGGATCTTCTGGAATATTATGCAGTTACCAGACACAATGAGATCAATTAAGACTGAAGAGATTGCCTTACAGGTGAATAGAAAAGCTATTTTACATGTCAAAAATAGAGTACATGGTTCTATGTTTCTTCCCTATCACTAACACAGACTCTAAAGCAGAGCAGGGAGGTGCCCTTCTTTGCTCTGTGTTATATCATTGACTGAGGTAGGGGAAACCTAGAACCATAAATTCAGGTCTTAACAAACAATAACAATAAATCCTTTCATCTGTAGCTCTTAAAGTGCTTTACAATGATGGGTAAAAGAGGAAATAATATTCAGTTGTATTTTAAACAAATACATATCTAGAACCTAAGCAAAAAAGAGGAAATAAGCAAAACCATAATTCTTTATCAGCATCATGAACATAAGAACATTGCTGAACATAACCATGTGTTTGTTATGTAGATGTGGATTGAACTACAGAAGTTGGAATCCAGCTATCAATCCCCAAGATTAAATTTCCTTTGGATCTAGGATTTTGGCCATTATACATTTGAGGGCTACATAAAAAGTTTAGGTCAAGATCCAAACTTCCCTAAAATTTTGAGATGCTTTAATTAAAAGTTATAGGTCAGACCCAAAAGTCATATCATCCCTAAAACAATGTGCTTGAATGTTTCTAAATATTGGATCCATTTAGTGAGAACTGAGAATAACAGCCCAATTCTGCTCTCCCTCATACCAGTGCAAATTACTGTAAAGCCAGAGTGTCTGATAAATCAAACTATACATCTATGCTTTTTATCAGTTAGTTCAACTTATCTGAGTCACTGAACCTACTTAAACTAGAGTTTGATTTAAGTTGCTTCTTCCATTATCCACTTCAAAGATACCACCAGAAAAACCATGTCACTAAATGAGCATGTGTCATGTGTTAGCAGGCCAAATTCGTATGTGCAAAATCCAAAGAGTACTAATAATGAATTTCTAGATATTTGTTTGCTTAGGCTGCTGAACAAAACTCTACACAATTGCTTTATTATTTGAACCCTTCATGAATCCCCATTTCTACTATATTCATGCACTCTTACACTTTTGTCTTTGCATTGTAGTAACAGTTGTGTATTGTGCAATCTTCGCAAGCATGATGTTAGAAAACAGTTAATTATATGATGTTCATTAGAAATTGTATAATGAATTTATTTGCATATATATGCAAAGATTTCAAATATAAGCACTTCAAATGCAAAAGTTAAATAGACTTGTGCATGTGCAAACAAATGACTAAAGGAGCATGTCCACTTCTGTGCACAAAATTACAAATTGCTCATTCAAGTGCCCAGGAACACACAAATCTGTTTGTGTTTGAGCATGCCTGTTTTACAGGCCCAACTCAGGTTTCTACATTTGTAAATGTGGCCTTCAGATACTCCAATATGAATGGGCTTGGCAGGATTAGATTTTTATCAGTCAATGTCAGTAAACATCATACAGACACAAAAAGATGAAAAAATATTTCCATTGATAATAATTGAAATTTACTGATAGGCAAAGTAGGAAAAATGCTCCTTGAGAACTTATTACAATTTGATTTAAGGATATTTATTTTGTATATTTTGGCATGTGGTGTTGACAGTCTGCATTTTAACAGTTGTAAAGCTTGAACTTTTTGAATCTCAACATCTACTGTCACTAAACAATTTTTGTCTGACCTCTCCTAGTGTCCAACTCCCACATAATTCCCTGCCACTGTGAAAATGTATATCAATAAAAATTGAAAACAATGTTTTAAAACAAATATCAATCTTGTCTGTCAACATAAAAAATTAAAATCAAATTGTACCATACCTATGTATGTACGCGACTGGATAGCATAGTGGTTAAGAGCGCCGCCCTTTGATATGAAAGACCGGGGTTCAAATCCCGGTTGGTACCCAACTTTCCAGTAGGGGTCCTTGGGCAAAAAGACCCCCTAACGCTTCACCTGCCTACCTCAAATATGAGAGTGACACGAACTAGGAGAGTCATACCGGCTAGGACATCGCCCAGATTATGAAGGTCCACGCCAGATGTTGAGGAACCAGGACAATCTGACGATAAGTGGGCTACTGGAACAAACTATTCATGGACGAGACAAGAGAACCTGGAATTGATGGAATGCTACTACAACAGTAGACCTAATGAGAGGGGATATATGAAACGTATGAGGGG
>NC_133770.1:228872528-228907161 GCF_003597395.2 Chelonoidis abingdonii
TGCTAGGAACAGCTAAGATACTGCGCAGAACCCTCAAACTCCCAGGCCTCTGGTAGAGAACCCGAGGTTGAGGAAGACACATACCACCCATAGGGGTGAGAGGGGAATATATATATATATATATATATATAAATAAAAAGATATTAATAATTTGAGAGCTAAAAATTGCTATTTTTCTGCTCACCTTAACTCTGACTGTCCTTTCTTTTTTTGGATTACATGGACTGTATAACATTAGGTTATTTTTTCCATCTTCACTTTCTTTGGTTATATTTTAATGATAGTAAACAAAACAAAAATTAAGAAATACTTTCATGGCCATTGTTTTGGATCCACATTCCTTTGAACCCAGCTCTGACATGAAAGAAACCCCCTTAGGATTCTTCCATTGCCCTCACAGAAATGGCATCTTTTGCCAAGATTTTGTGAACACATAAAAATAGCTGTAACTACAGTGGTGTTACTAAGGGTTGATGCAACAGAGCAAAAACTTAATGCAGTTATCTGTGAAGATCCTACAATGAAGAGGATCTATACATGTAATTACTCATAATAGTGTACTAAATTGTGATACCTTGCTCACACTGAGTAGTAGCATATTGCACAAATAGTCCCTTTGGACACATCCTCAGCTGCTGCAAATTGGCTTAGCTTTATGGATGTCGATGGAGCTATGCCAATTTATGCCAGTACACTATCTGATCTCTAACTTAAATGGGACTACTCATGGTGGAATAGTACCACATGAATATGGGTATCACAATTTGGCCTAATAGGAAAGCAACAAGTCAAGTATTTTCTTTTTTACCATGGAATTGCTTTTCAAAGAATAATTAACAAATATTGATGTTGTAGTCACTCCAGCAGATTTTCAGGTATACTGATCACAATGGGTTAAAGACATTTGCTAGTGTGCATTATTTCCTGAAACAAGAAAACTCTCAGATAAATAATATTTTTCTTTCAAGAACGATGGGAGTTTCAAGCTTACATTCAAGGAACGCTGGGGTTTTTTGGCCTTGCACTGCTGGTGCCATTGTGCGTTTGCCAAAGACCTGTGCATCAAAGCTGGCATAGTCAAATGGTACTTTCCCAAACTTCTCTTGCTTTTTTGTCAGGGTGGCTCTGAGAGAGGTGGTTGGCTGTGCAGTTCGGTAATTGTACTGAGATAGCTCGAGCTGCTTTGCTAAGTTTGTCCTGCAGAGACTGCCAGAAGGAGAGTGAGAAAAACAAGAACAAACAATAAGAACATCTTTTTCAGTACCTTGCATTGAAAGATAGGATATAGTGGGATGGCACCTGCCAAAATGGATATAAGTAAAGATCATAAGCATTGCCTTTATAGAAGCCTATTTTAGGGTGTAGACGTCAGTTACAAAAACACATTTTGTGGCTGATCTAGTCATCTAGCAATCCTGTAACTTACTAACAGAATTACTGTTCTGTTTAAAGATTCACCACCGTAGGATTGTGTTTCCTTTCTTTAAAAAAGGATGAGAACACACTTGGTCTTTTGCACATGAGCCAGCGGGGGCTTGTAGAGCTGTGGATCACTACCATCATTCTAGAGGTGGGCCTTCTGGGCAAATAAATATGACAGAGCATGGTCCAAAATAATTGCTTCTGCTATTCATGAGGAAAGAATAATTAACAATGTGTTATTCCATTTAGCTACTGTGCAGTAACTACTTGTCTTCAATAATTTCCTAAGGACTTTTCATACGTACAGTTAAGGCACGTGCAATTGGCAGACACATTGACACAATATTCTGTAATGGCTCAGAAGGAGCCATTATACCCAATCATGTCAATAATCCACAAATTAAAGTGCCCTCAAATAGGCCTGAATATAATAGGCCATGATGGCGCTGATGCCAATGATGTGCAAATTGTGCAAGTCTACAGGATCAATAGGACTCTCAGACCAAATACAAGCTCAATGAGAGATTTTTTTGGTTAGGATTTTTAAAGCACTTTTTTGCTACTGTAGTATAAAACGTAAATTAAACTGAGTAACTGCATTACAGTAAAGTAACTGGATGGGTCAATCAGAAATCTGTTATAGCAGAGAAATAGAGCAATGACAGTGCTTAGCCCACTTAAATACTACTACATTTACAATAGTTAGATGCTGTTTGATTGCCAAGGGTTTCCTTTGCAAAGGATCTCAATATATAAATCAGCATGGAATCCCATGCTGCAAAAACTGGGATGAGCTCATGAAGCAACAAGATCTTTAACCAATCCTCAGGAGCCAAAGCATTGCAGCAGAGGGACAATTTGAGAAAGCTTCTTAACAAGTAACTCCAGTCTAATCAAAATAGGAGGCTGGTTAACACTAGGAAGGCACTCCAGAACAACCACTGAAATAATGTTTTTGTGTTGAAATAATATTTTTTAGATTTTTTTACTCATCTTTCAAGGACATGCATGTAGTCATTTAATGTTAGCTGAACACATAGGGACCCACTGAGTGTTCTTTAGTTATCACAAGTCATAATCAGTTTCGCTACCCACATTTTTGTATAGTGTCAGCCTGCTAGAATGAACTAGGCTCCCTCAGTAGCTCAGAGTTAAAAGTTGTAAGGAACGAAATCCCTTACAAAATAAAGCACAGCATTTGGACAGAAATACCTGTGTGAGACATGTCATGTGAGACTCCTACCTGTGAACCTGAGCGTGGCACTGTCCAGTTTTAGGAGAATCATGCTGATTTTTTTCCTGGGACATTGCCAATTTTTCAGCTGCAGCAATTGGACAGCCAGAAAGACTGTTTAAAAAAAGAGTGGCATGATTTGAGTTACCAGAATATGAACTTATCTTTCAGTCCTAAAGGACCTCAGAGGATTTCATAAATTACAGATGGCTTCTCCTACCACTGAGTTGTAGCCACCGTTGGGATGAAATGTGGCAGCTGTTTAACAATGCACAGAAAAAAAAATACACACCAATTTAAGTCAAAAAGCAAAGAATGCTAGAGGGTGAAATTCATTGGGGTTCTCAAGGCTCATGGAGGCCTTTCATGCCACTGTTATCTCAGAGTGTCACTGCATGTAGGAAGGCCATGGGTGGAGCAGCTGCATTGAATGGCCTCCTCATTGGTGCTAAACAAGCCTGCACTGAGTATGCGGAGTTTGAAGTATGTCAAAAAATCGGTGACTACCAGGATCCAGTGGACCCAACCCCACTTATCACCACCCCACCCACCACACACACACAGTAGAAGTAGCAGCTGCTACTTCAAATCAAAATTTGGCTGTTTGGATCCAGATTTGGGGCCTATCTCATTATGCAGAGATGGGTCAGATGTGAAATTTGTACGTGTTTGGAAGTTGAACCAAGCTGAAAGTTTTGGGCTGTTCAGATCTGAGGTTCTCGGCCAGGCAAATCTCTATTTAATTTTTAAAAAATTAAGTCTATTTTGCCCTCAATGTCAGGTGAAGTATTGAATAAACTGTATTACAGATTGATAGGAAGGCGGACTTTGGCAGAAAAAAAATTTAAAAAATGTGGTGTATGATTGTGAAATAGGTACACATCCTGTCTCAAGTTATGTTTTCTCTTTGCTGCTGATTTCCAATTTGCCTCAATTCCTATCCATTTACAATTAGCAGTACTGATTTATAATATAGTTGATCTCAAAGGGGCTGTAAATGTGACAGGGATTTTCAAACAAGAAAATGACTAGAAACATTTCCTTTACTGTTCCCTGTCCCTGACTCCATCCCCTTATCGTTTGTTTATCCACCTGTCGCATCTTGTCATAAAATGTCTTTGTATTACTCTTATGTACCATGACTAGCACAATCAGATCCTGATCCATGATTTTGGCTTCTCCAGGCAACCGCAATATAACAATAAAAATAACAAGAATTCACTATGTATGCATACAGCATGTAGGACAATGGGGCTCTGATTTTGGTTGGGGTGCACATCTGTTTATTTAATAATATTTCATGTACCTGATTAAGTTTCAAATATATTTTGTTTCATTACTGTAGTTTGAAATCTCATCTCTGAATTAGGAATCATGGATTCTGTTATACCTGGTACTGGAGATAATATTTTTGATACTATACTGAAATTTAATATTTATCACAGTTGTGTAGATTAATTGCTTGATTATAAATAATGTTAGCTATCTTTGTGGTCAATCAGTGTTTGCAGTACATTATATTAACAGTCCTGAATTCCAAATATATGTGGCAATTTCCTCCCAGCTACATATTAATTTGAATGAATACTAACTGATCTGGATTACCTTCTGTGTGTGTTGCGATTGCTGTTGACATGTCCTCTTCCTGTACATCCTGGAGTGGGGCACTTTAAAACATTTTCATGCATGGCAAGAACTAAACACAAAGAAAAAGTAAAGCGTAGCAACATACATATAGTAATCTCTCTCTCTCTCTCTCTCCCTCTCTCTCTTTCTAAGGAACATTTTCTTCTTGCAACACAAAAATTTTTCAAGTGTGATGCACAAAAGCTTGTATTCTGATTTTGTACCTTCTAGCTCAAATGAAACTTACAAATTCAGAAAAGATGGTTCTGAGAGGCCTATGCTATGGTCTCATGCTGTGTCATCCGATGGTCCCTGCCTGGTTTAAATCAGTGGGCGGGCAAGCTTTAAATTACATCAGCACTTTTCACTCCTTATGCTGGAGTAAGAAGATTATACATGAGTGCAAAATCCATCTGTCCTGGACACACCCCTTTTGGCTCTAGTTCCACCCACTTTAGTTTGCATCATTTACTCTCTTCTGCTCGGTATGTATGTAAATCCACCTTATACCAGTGGACCCTATCCCCAAGCTGTAGTTTGCACATTCAAGGATCTCTGACAGCATTTGTGCCATTGGAAGCCATTGTAGTGACAATAGCATCAGTTGTGAAGAGGACCCATTGTATGTACATTTCTCTGCTCCCCAACCAAAGTAGCTGTTTTGGATCTGTATTTATCAAACGTAAAGTAAAACGTAATTCTATAGCTTTGTACATCTCCCTTCATGCTATCAGCTCTGTGCTACCCTTTTAGGTGTACACTGCCTCAAAAGATTGTCTGATTGTTAATCAACTAGGTTGTTCTGTTAGTAAGCAAATTTTGATTACAGATAATCATTTTGCACCCAGCAGAACAGTACTGAGCTGATTGGAAGTGTGATAATTAACAAAGACTTGCTTTTAAAAAAAGTTAATGTTGTTGAGGCCTTCCAACTGCAGCAGCCTGGTTAGCTCAAGAGGTGTTTCCATAAATACAGATTTAAAGATTTAAAAAAAGAAAGCTA
Source organism: Chelonoidis abingdonii (assembly GCF_003597395.2). Taxonomy (NCBI): domain Eukaryota; kingdom Metazoa; phylum Chordata; order Testudines; family Testudinidae; genus Chelonoidis; species Chelonoidis abingdonii. The sequence continues at coordinate 228,877,814 of NC_133770.1, forward strand.
CAATTAAGAAGAGGACAGTGGTAAAGCGCAAGTATCCCTTTAATTTATTGCTATGAATGCCACTATGAAAAAAAAAAAACAGTCAGACTGACTAAGTTGTTCAAAGTAATAGTTTCACATTCCATTTTGGCTTATTATATATCATTTCACTGCATCATCTCAGAAGATGACATACCCAGCACAAACCAATGTAATCAGACTGGCACCACGAGAAATGAATGGGGAATTCAGGCTTGGCTGGCCACACACAGGTTAGCATAATACAGTCATAGAAGGGTGGCATGCTATGAAGCAACTGGCGGATTCCCTCTCCTTGGCTGGTGGAGGTGACCCGCTTGGTCTCAATGGGAGAGAGGCATACCAGTCACATAGCTGAATGTGCACGTCTGAGCCTCCAGCTATTTGAAACGGGAAAACAGCACACTCAGACAAAGCTGTGTGCCAGCTCAGCTATAATGACCAGTGTGGGTGCGGGTGTGTGGCTATGACCTTGTTGTTCCTCTCCAGCCCCTTCAGGGAGGTTCGTGCCACTACAGGTGCTAGTTTTAACCAGGTCTTCAGCACCACAAGTGTAAGGACTGGGATTGCGACTCTACTGTGCACAGGAGCACCACAGTGGCAAAAGCTCATTGGACCATCTCCTGCCTTGTGCATCTGCACAGAGCTAGCTACAATCCAGCCCTGAGAATTTACAGTGAGTGTCCAGTATGAACTCACATGACTTAGAGATTTATGCCTGGTTCAGTTGCTCTCTGTACTGTAGGATGATACTCACTTTCTAGTGGCACTCTGACTTTATGCGGACAGCCTGAGAGGCTGCGGTGATGCGGGTACAGCCCAGTCACATGCCCTGTGCCATCACATCCTGGGATGGGACATTTGGTTTCTCTTTTTTCAGGCCTGGGTGAATCTGTAGAGAAATCAAATAAGGATTTTGTCTGGTTATGATTTCCTGCCTGCACTCAGCTGAGTGGTCTTAGAAGTGTGAAATAACTTTTCTATATTTCAGATGCAATTTCCTCCCAAGGCTTTAACTTGGACTTAGAGTAACTACATAATCTAAGCATCTCTTTTGTTTCTCATATTGTCTCTTTTAAACAATGACTTTCATCTCCCAGTATGCCATTGTGTGCTAAACATACGTAGCTTAGGAACTGTGATGTCACTTATTCCATTCAGAGCCTCAAGCAGGACACAAGACGCATCCATTAAGCCAGAAATCTGGCAACAGCAACCAAGAGAAAGATCTAAAAAGGAATAAATATTGAACCAGAAACAAACTTTTATACTGTTAACGCCAGGTTCTGGGAAACTGGGATCATCAAATAAAAGCTGAGGGATGAAACAAACAAACAAAAAGCATTGCAACCAGGAGCAGTTCCTTAAATATCACAGATCTCTAGGTTGTTGGTCCTTTGCTAAGAAACTGAATACATGCCACTTTGCATCTGAGTGGCTAGGCAGGCAGCTCCCTCTGGCACACATGGCAGCACTGCCCTGCAGATCAGCCCACAATGAGAGTGCAAACATGGAATAACTGATACCCTTTCACAGGTCACTGTCTCAGCCCACCCTTATAACTACCAACGTACAATGAGGCAGAGGCTGGGCTCCTTAGTGCATTTTTCAATTTCCAATGGCAAGGTACTAGCAGTGTGCAGGAAGTACCAATTAGAAAGTGTTTATTTTGATTTTGAATGCAGAATCTAAAAGGATGGGAAGTGAAGTAATTCTGATCCAGAAATTCTCTTCTGAGACGAGACAGACAGCAAGTGGACATATAAATTGCTGAGGATGGTTTCAGATCAATCTGTGATTGACTGCCAACAACATGGAGTTGAGGGGAGATAAACAGCTGTAGTCAAAGACAGGTTAAAGCCACCTAGTAGGATATTTTGCTAGGCTACGATGTAGAACCAGAAGCAGCTGCGGAGTTAAACTTTCTGGCAAGCCTTTAGATAAGAAAAATATGGAGGAAAGAAAACAGAATGAACATCAACAGGGAACCACAGTGCCTGTTAGAGTCACAGCAAATAAGTAAGAAGTCACTGTAGGAAATTGTTTACAGCACTAACAGAGAACAACGATTGGACCTAAAACAAAAAAAATCATTTATTTTAATCTTCCATTAATCTGAAATTTAAGTGCACGTTGTGTAAAAAATTAAGTGGAAAGAGTAGGATCAGTATAAGGTAACAGGTACACTTAATTGGCATAGGATCCAAAAAAAAAAAAAAAAGCAGCAGCAGCAGCAGCAGCTGAGGAGGATGTGGAATTCCCAACACAACCGGTATAAGAAATACTGGCCATGGGTGGATTTTGTAAATGACAAAATTCCAGGCCTAGTATTGTAACAAAAAGCTGTCAGAGCATATGGAGCACATGGAGAAGCAGAGTGAGGGAAGGTCAAGATTCTTTTTCTATGAAGGTTATCTCTGAACCAAACTGCAAACTAAGTGTTTGCTTGAGAATAATCAGGAAGGACCAGATTTTGTCATTCATACCCACATTGTGTAGTACCCTACTCTGCATGTAGTCCCACTGAGACCAATGTGACCATTCCTGGAGTAAGGGTGAGTATTCCACATGAGTAAAAGGATCAGAATCTGGTCTGAATTGATTATGGTTACCTGAGCAAATGAGGGTAAGGATAAGTATATGAAACTTAGGAGGGAGGTTGGCTAGCATGTATGTACAGCGCTAAGGGCATTTTAATTGGCAATCTGTATGTGACTTTCCACAGAAGAAGTAGGTAAATGGATACTCTAGTTAAGCAGTACAAGAGGGATTATACAGTGGTAACTCTTAAAAAATTGCCAGTTATCTTAGATTCTAAATGCCTTAGATAATCGGCAAATAACTTACTTCAGCATTTTCAGTAAATATTGAGACATACTTAGGGAATACTGCCTATATCAAAGGAATCATATTTGTTTATCAAGGGCAAAATAGCAACTTTTACAGGGTGACTACTGCTTTACTTTGTATTTATAAAAGAGAATTCCTGGGAAAGATTTAAGTGAGTGTAAAATAATATCTTTTGATGTTCCAAAGTTATTCTCAATCTATGAATTCCATATCAAACGTTCCCAGTTTGCCAATCAATACAAGATCTTTTTAAGCTCTGGCATTACAAGCCTGACTTGGTATCTGAAAATGGAACTGTGTTCTCTCATTCATACATTACCACAAATCATCAAAAACAATAAAGATTTTGGAATTTAGATGGCAATTATTCTGGTGGTGAATGAGGGTGAAGAATATGGCTTGTTCCAGAATCTTTACTTTTGAGGTAACATCCAGTTCAAAATTGTTTACCAGATGTAGAATAAATGTTTGAGCCAATATGAGCAATCAAAATATTTCTTACATTTGTTATTATAGAATTGTCTGCCACCAATGTCAATAATTTTGGTTTGTCTCCTTTCCCCAGCTAAATGCTCCAGAAGAAACCTGTCCAATTCTTTGTAGGTGCTGTGAAACACATGACCTTGCTCTGCCTGCAGAGCTATCGCTTGTTCTAGCAAACTCAAATTCCCTTTTGTTTTGTCCAGGTCAACTGACACGTCTGTAGTTTCTGATAGGCACTCATCATCTTCCTCGCTTTCAGGGAATGGATTCTGAATTCTCTTGTCAAAAGGATCAACATGAGATTCCTGTGATTCTCTTAGCTCTGTTTCTGAGTCACAAACTGTTTCACAGGGGCGAAATTCTGCTTCTTCAGTCTTAATTTCTGGAACTTCCAGAATGTCTTGTCGGTTACATTCTGCAATATATTTCTGAGTTACATGGGGCTTTATGCTAATGTCTTCTGAGAAATTTGAGGAACTGTCCCACTCATTGTCCAATATTTCAGAACTACTTTCATTGTCATTGTCTTCAGATGAACAGTATTGTGGGTCAGAAACACAAATCTTTTCTTTTCCTTCCGATGAGTTAATTGTGTAACATTCATCAACATCATCACTTTCTGTTTTTAAGGACTGGATACCACTGTCATTTAGGTTCTCAGTCACCATTTGAACTGGTGCATCTTTTGCTAGTTTTCCCATGTTCATTAAAGATTTGACCACGAGGTCCTGACAGCGGGTGTAGTTGTCCCTCGTTTGACTGGAGTTTTCTTGCCCACTTGAATGAGAGGTTTCATCAGGTGATTTTGTAGTATTTTCTTCTTTAAGGAAAAAAAGGAAGAGAAAAATGAATGCTTTCTATAGAGAAACTTAATCTTGATCTAACCTGGTTTCAATCTTAAATGGGAAGAGACTTATATAACAACCACAGTTTATTTACTCAAGGATACTCTGAAAATTCTTAAGAAATAACACCCCCTTTTACCAAGACAATATCTGAAATTTCTGCTAGCATATAACCATCACAAACCCTTCTAAGATTAAATCTGTGTAGTGTGGCTGCAGAGCCCTTTGAAAATAGAATGTTTTTGCATTTTTCTTTGTTGAATATATAAAATTCCTTTGATCTATTTTCACTCTCCTCCATGTCTAGCATGCCCAAATATTTCTCAGAATGAGTCCCCAATTACTTTTCAAATCACTTCAGATTGCATGAAAGACCTTGACTGAAAAGACTCTATAGTTTACAAAGGGCAAGCTCTTGGTCACCATTACAGTTGCCACACTAAATGATACATCAGGTCATGCACAAGCAAACAGAAATGGTTCTTATGAATAGACTCTTAAAGGACTGCTAAAGACACCATTGAAATATACCCTGTGTTAATAAACATCTTTCTTTGGACGAAAAGCAGCAGCCAGCAGGTAGTAAAGGCTGCGTGTAGGTAAGGGTGTCAATGTTGGAAGACAATATTGCCTTTTGTATCTCATTTAATTTTTTATAAAAACATTTGCTCTAACAAGGACACTCAAAAATACATCTCCATCATCTTTCTTTCTGGTAATTATCTCTCTAAAATCAACACTGATTTGCCAGGATCAAGTAAATATTGCCATAGTAACTAAAAGCATTTTTGGACGAAGGGAAGAATTTAGTCACAACACTAGCCCCTTCAATAATGCTGATTATAGGGTGCATTCTTTTGTTGGGATCTATTCAACATTAACTGAAAAATTTAACATTTTACTTCCTAGAAAGAAGGATGGATAAATAAGCATATAATATTTGATAAGATGGACACATCCTTTCCTGAATCAGAGGAAGTCCAGGTTTAAATAATAAATTAAACATAGTCTAAAATGCAAATGAAGTTTCTTTCAATAACACAGTGAGCTATTAAGAGAAAGTGTAAAGGGTTATGATAATTTTAAAGTATTATGAACGACAGAAAACAAATAAAAAGCATTTTCAGTGAATATGTCCAATTCATTGAACTATTCTCTCAATCCACTTAACTACCCACATGTGTACAATAATGATTTATAGACATTATACCTAATTATGCATATTTGGGCTGTGTTAGAGTGCCTAACAAAAGCTCTAGAAAGCAACAATTACCTCTGTTGCTTAGCTACATAGTTTAAAATATTCCTATTAAGTGCAGATTATTGTGGAGGGGAAAAGAGGGACAAAAATGCACATGTGCACCATAATGCATTTCACTTTGCTGTTGCCAAACTGTTAGCATTTTGGGTCATTTCCAGTTTACATAATTGTTTGGTTCAACTGTTTGTTATATGTTAAAAGAAAATATTTATTAATTCTTATTATTCTTCAGAAAATTGGACTCATATGGGGAGAGGTGGCCTCGCACTATGTGCAGATAGTTGTGTGTTTTGGGTATTTTTTTTAAATGTCTGCAAAGCTCAGTGCAACTTTTAAACCAGCTCATCTCTCACTATAGACTTTGAAGTAATCTGAATGAAAAAGTTTGCTATATTTTAAAAAAATGGCATCTAGTAATGATGACTGTGATTCCTTGTGGTTCTGTAATGAACCTCTGACAAATAAGTGTCTATGATTTAATAGCTTGTCTCTCTGCTCTGCTTGGAATTACACATACTCTCATCACCAGGCCATTTTGATACAAATGGCTCTAATTTTTTTTATAAACAAGTATGCTTGATACTAACATGCCTTTCATTAATTTACTGGGTAAAAGATTGTACTAAGCATATTATCAAAAACAAGATTAAAAAATCATGACTCAGCCCGCCCCCCCAAAAATCATGAGATTGGTTTAAAATTATAAGATTTTAAAAGTGTGGATTTGGGTTTTTTTAATTGCCTTCTGTTTTTTGAGCCGTTGTGGTTCACATGTTGAAGTTTTTCTCTGTAACCACAGGGGCTTGAAACTTACTTTAACAAATAAACTAATGCTGATATTTCCTGAAATTGCATCTCTCCCAGAGTTAGGACTTTCAGACAAAAACAAAATATCATGAAATTCACAATAAAATCATGGGAGTTGGCAACACTGATTCAAGACACCAAAAAGTGATTTTAAAGCACTCTAACTCCATATCATGCTGCCTTGTTCTCAGAATTTTACTGAGGTTGTACAGAAGGTAGACACAGGAGAGAGTGTGCACATTTATGAGGAATAAAACATTGAAGTTATGGAGGTACAGGGTACAGCCTGAATCAGCACAGAAAAAGTCAGTTAAAGCTTTTTGTGAGACTGCTGGTATTATGAGATGGAAATACTCCTAAGAAGTCAGAACAGCCAGGAAATCAGCAGAGTTGTGCTTGCTTGGGTCAGTAGTAAGTTTGGCTCAGTGACTGCATCAGAATGGGACAGTCAGTGCACAATTCCCTACTAGTTTAAGATATATTTTAAAAGTACCACCCCACACTTCAGCCCTCCATAGGAACTTGCAAGATGTACCCACAAATCTGCACTCCAAAAGAGACCCCTGATAGAAGATTGACCACAAATAAAATCCTGGCCCCACTGAAGTCAATAGCAAAACTCCCATTGACTTCATTAGGGCCAGAATTTCACCCATAGTTCTCTTACCTGGATAGTAAAGTTGGCTTTCATTATAGACATATTGATATACATTCAAGTTTTGTAACAGCTGTACGTATCAGAAATGTAAAGGATATTGGTTTTCAGAAAAGAAGATTATTCTATTCTAAGTAGACATGGGTATAACTCCAGATCCAAAACCCCCTCAAATTTGGGAAACTGCATCAGGATCTGGATCCCACTTCTAGGGCTTGAGGATAGCTTCCTTTTAAATAGAGGTACCATTACTTTTTCATACTATGTTTGATTTCAGATTTCAGATTATCTGCTCATTTCCCCTAGATATTGACTTCTATAACCTATTGACAACTATTGTCTTTTTAAAAAATGCAGTATTGATTCCACTGAAATCTGAGACCACTTTCTTAAGTCTTGGGCTGACAACTTGTGCAAGGCTTCTCAAAGAAAAAAATAACTGCCAATTTATTTTGAAAAGTGTTCCATTAATTTTGAATATATAGTTGAAGGGTGAAGGCAGAAAACATACATACATAATTTATATTTATGTATTTAAATATATATGTGTATTATAAATATATCTTATATTCTCCCCCCAGCAGTCATATTTTGTAGCACCTGCATGGTAGAACTTTCTAAAAATTGTTGAGCATGTTTGGGTTGGGTATTATAAATACAGCGCAGAGTCTAATAATCAGGTTAAATAGAACACAGATAATAGTCACATGAATAACATTGCTTTGCTAAACGTTAAAGTCAACATTTTGTTAAGCAGGTGATTGCCCCCAGCCTCATGCTGAATATATTAAAGTGAAAATCCTCTCTTTACAAACGTGTTTTTCTAAGTAGTTAGTTTTTCACTACATGTTTAACCTCATTCTTTGACAGCCCATAGTAAGAAGCAGACACCATTCCTTATCTGACCTGCAGTGATGGTAGGTCTCTGCATCCTACACAGCATTAAGGACCATAGAAGGAGATGTTGTACAAGGTCCTTGTTTTTGAATTACCATATTTATATCTAGATTGCAATGTATTATCTCAAATCTCCTCTGAGCCCAAATCATCTTACATTCTTTTTGAAAGCATTCAGTTTGACAGGCCTCTTTTCTTTGAGGGCAGGGAGTTTACATTAATTTGGAGCCATTCTTCATTGCTACCTGTAGCAGACGTGTCATTTGTTTCGAGGACATTGATGTCCTCCTGCAACTCTGTGCTGTCCTCATTTTCTTCTTTGCATTCCACAGTGGGACTGTAGTGACGGGGTTTCATTAACAGGGACTTTCTTTTATTGACTGGAACTCCTGAAATCTGTTCTTCAGCTTTTCTCTTCTTAGCCATGGAGCATTTGTAGGCACTGCATTGATTTAAAAACGGCAATAATGAAAACAAATTGGACATTATTGAACAACCAGCAATGTCCTATATTTTAATTTCAAGCAGAAAAAATGAGGCTGGTAAAATGCTAATATACTTGCACTTCCAGCCAGCTGTGTTTAGAGGATGTTTAGTTTTAGCTGTTGGATCTGGAGAGCAGGGCACAGACAAATCCATCGCACTGGTTCTCTTTCACTGCTACCAAAGTCTGGTTATAAAAAAATCCCTAATCCCAAGTAAACATATGTTAATCTATGCTCTGTCCTGCACTAGATGAAATACACCCAGAAAGGGATGAGAAAAGATTGATATTGGTTTGCTAATCCTGAGAAACAGCTAATGTGAAAAGTATACCACCAGTTACACTGCAGCATACTGTACCTTTATGATCCTTCTACTTACATGGGTCTGGATATGTGTGTTGCTGCTTGGGAGGGTGTGGGCATTGGTTTGTTTGATGAGTGGGTGAAAGTCCATTTTAAGATGAATGCATTTTTTCAGTGCAAAGACTTACATATTTAAGGGGTTTTGTTTTGTTTTGTTTTGTTTTTTGGTGATTTGAGAGATGAACTAAACAATGTCAATGTCTGATTTTGCTAGTCACCATGGCCTAGATTCAAAAATGTACTTAGGTACCTAAACTCCAGACTTAGGCACCTAAATCCCAGTTTTAAGTTTTACTGCAATTCACAATGCTCTTACTGAATGCTGTAGGTACCTAAGCACCCTTTTGCAGTAAAAGATCCCTAGGGGCCTATATTTCTTCCCCTAAGCCTCCATTCTGACACTTATCTCCCACCTAAGCCTCAGAGTATTTCAGCAGCCAGGAGAAGGTAGGTGTTTGACCACCTATGCCATGAGTGGGATCTGATCCAGTAGGCTCCTTCAGAGCATGCTGACTGGATCTGCCTCCTCCAACAAATTCACACAACACAACAACAGCTGCTCCCAGCTCATCACTTTAGCACAATGGTTTGTATATTGACTTAGGATGTGGAAGGCTTCCAGTTAAAGCCCGCCCCCCCCAACCCCCCGCCAGAAGGGGAAAAAGGATTTGAACTAGGCTTTAAACCTCTCAGGTGACTGCTCTAATCACTAGGCTATGGGATATTCTGCTAGGAAGTGCCCTCAGGCTCTGTCTACAAGCTAGGGTGTGTGTGATTGTGCTGCTTGTGTACACATACTTGTACTAGCTTTCACTGAGTCAGCACAAGGCTAAATAGCAGTGTAGCCACTATAGCACTGGAAGAGGCAAAGGAGGCATGGTTTAGCCATGTGGAGTACAAACCTGCCTGAAACAGGTGGGTGCATACTCGGCATGCCTAACCTGTCCCTCAGGCTACCGTAGCTACAGTGTGATGTATACTCATGCTAGTTCAGCCAGAGCTAGTGCAAGTACATGTATGCAGGGAAATCACACCCCTAGCTCATAGTATAGACATAGTCATAGGCTCTTCTGTTGAAGCTGTTTCACTGTGGATAAATAATTTAAAAGTTATTTGAGACAAAAAGAGACAACAAGCAAGAGAGACAGCACATGCATAAGAACATAAGAACGGCCGTACCGGGTCAGACCAAAGGTCCATCTAGCCCAGTATTTGTCTATCGACAGTGGCCAATGCCAGGTGCCCCAGAGGAAGTGAAGCTAACAGGCAATGATCAAGTGATCTCTCTCTTGCCTCATCCCTCCATCTCTGATGACACCAGAGACTTAGCGGACACCATTCTTACCTCCTGGCTAATACCATTTATGACTTAACCACCTATGAATTTATTTCAGTTCCCTTTTAAACATTTTTATAGTCCAGCCTTTCACACCGCCCTCAGTAAGGAGTTCCACAAGTTGACTGTATGCTGTTGAAGAAGAACTTCCTTTAATTTTTTTAAACCGCTACCTCTTAATTCTTTTGTGACCCCTAGTTCGTTATTATGGAATAAGTAAAATAACTTTCCTTATCCACTTTCTCCACATCCTCATGATTTTATAAACCTCTATTCATTTCCCCCTTAGTCTCCTCTTTTCCAAGCTGAAGAGGCCTAGCCTCTTTAATCTTTCCTTTGTATGGGAACCCTCTCCAAACCCCTATCATTTTAGTTGCCCTTTTCTGAACCTTTTTCTAGTGCTAGAATATCTTTTTGACGTAATCCTGCCGGAGCCCGGGTGAGGAGCCACATCTGTACACACATTATTCGAGATGTGGCGTACCATGGATATTATAAGCGGCAATAATATATTCTCAGTCTTATTCTCTATCCCTTTTTAATGATTCCTAACATCCTTGTTTGCTTTTTGACCACCTCTGCCCACTGCGTGGACATCTTCAGAGAACTACACGATGACGCCAAGATCTTTATTCCTGACTTTGTAGCTAATTAGCCCCCATCATATTGTCTGGTATAGTTGGTTTTATTCTCATGAACTTACATATCCACATCAAATCATTGCCATTTTGTTGCTCAATTCACTTTAGTTTTGTGAGATCTTTTTGAAGTTCTTCACAATCTGCTTTGGTCTTAACTATCTTGAGCAGTTTAGTATCATCTGCAAACTTTGCCACTTCACTGTTTACCCCTTTCTCCAGATCATTTATGAATAAATTGAATAGGACTGGTCCTAGGACTGACAATACGATTGGTCCTAGGACTGACTAGCATGAGAACGACTCAATAGCTTGGTGGTTACAGTACATGCCCAGGAAGTGGGAGATCCAGAATCCCGACCCCTTGTGCCCTGACCTGTACTCTAACACTAACCACTGGGCTAAATGGTAGAAGGGGGGGGGTCCTCCTCTTCATTGTTGTAGTGAAAACAGCACAGGTGCCTAACTCCAAAGGTAGTGGATCGCAAATAGAGATAGATGCCTTTCAGCAGATCAGACTTGGGTGTCCCTTCTGTGTGTATATGTGTGTGTGTAGAGGGGCCTAGGTACGTAACTCAGGCTTTGTGAATCACAGAGTGCTCCTGTGACTTTGTAGGCTCCTGATAGCTAGGTGCCATGACACTTAGTGTCACAACACCCTCACTCCTTATGTGAATCTAGGTTTTTTCATTTAGGGGAATTTACACTACATTCTTACTAGTGATTTGTATAGATCTGTAACATTGAGATCTGTCCACAAGAGCTGAAATCAGCTATATACTTCTGGCACACATGGTGTGACATATTCCTCTCTCCATTACATTAGCGCACTCCCACCAATGCCAATGGGACTGCATCAGAGTCATGGACAGTACAACGTGTCAATTCACTGCTTTATCTATGTCCATATATCTTGTCTATTTAAGGGGTTTTTGTGGATGCCCTATGCCCAGGGCTGGCTCCAGGCACCAGCTTATCAAACAGGGGCTTGGGGCGGCAACTCGGGAGTGGGGCGGCACTTTCATAGATTCGAGGGCAATTCGGCGGAGGGTCACTCACTCCCACTGGGAGTGAAGGACCTACCGCTGAATTGCCACCGATCGCGATCGCAGCTTTTTTTTTTTTTGTCTGCTTGGTGCCGCAAAACCCCTGGAGCTGGCCCTGCCTATACCTCATTGTAACTGAGCAAATTTCAATAGGTTTCCAAGTCATATTTCTACACACATAACACGATGTGCATGGAATGCTGATTACTACAACATTATCTCAAGGGAATATGAAAAAAAACTTTGGTTGAACAGCTCAGCTAATGTGCATGACCAGGACCTACAAGATATACAATATTTGGTTCCTATAAATTACTACAAATAAATAAGTAAATAAATAAATATTTTTCCTACATATCATAGGTCAGATCCTTAGACTTTATTGGTGCTGTGCCCTTTACCAGCTGAGATTGTAGCCCTGTAACTTGATTTCCTATACCTACGTATAGGTCCGCAAAACAAAAATGTATGTGAAATATGCTATACCTTCCACAACAGGTTGAGTAATGTAACATTTGTGCAAGCTTTAGGAGTGGAAGGTTAGCAGAAGATCTAAACAGATCTTTCAGTTGTGACAAGACCTGAAATCTGTACATGTGTCAGCTATCTAGCATATCTATGTATTCAATATAGCCTCCACCCTACAAATATCTGAGTGGCATGACAATCGAGGTCAGTGGTGGGCAACCTGCAACCTGCGCAGCTTCCTGCAGCTTCCGTTGGCTGGGAACTGTGAACCATGGCCACTGGGAGCTACAGGCAGCCATGCCTGCAGATGGTCAATGTAAACTCTGTCTCGCAGCCCACCAGTGAATTACCTTGACAGACCACGAGCGGACCCTGGCCACAGGTTGCCCACCACTGATCTAAGTGACACATCATAACTAAGACGTCAAAATGTGACACTTCACTAAAAGATATACCTCACAACACAATATTCTTCAACCCTTTTCTCATTTTTTGTATAAGTAATTTTTCATTGTGGTCATTGTTCTCTCAGACAGGGGAATACAGCTATGTAATATGACTAATAGCATTCATATTATATCTGTCACAGTTGAAAAAAACTACACGTATGGATCATTGTAATCCACTCATTGGTTTCTGGACCCCAGGGAGCATCATAAATCTACACATGGGTATTGGATTTCGTATTTGACTCTCTGATTTAGCTGCAAGATTTGCAAAAATCCATGTCTCCAAACAGCTCCCTATTGGTTACACATATTACAAGGCACAACAGCATAAATAAATCCTTCCAAGATATCTTATGTGTGCTAAATTGGCTCAAGTTCTGATTGTTTTGGATGTGACTAAACTTAAGCTTTTTGTTAAAAAAAAAAATCCATTTCTGGCCAAGCACCTTTTTGGCAATCCACCACTGTAAACATGAAGGATATGGAAATATGAAGATCTGCAATTTTAGGAGATGTTAGAATGCTACCAGTGTGCATCTTAAACACAGTGGATGCTCTTGATCTACTGAATGCTAAACTTACTGTGAGTGCCATTAAAACCGGGATGTTAACCACTTGCAGTAGTTAAATGTATTATGAATTTTGTGTTATTTCTCTTTTTGACAATAGTGCATACCACAAATATCACAGCACAATAAGTGTCCCTTTTGGAAACGGTGCTCCACAGACACTGACCCAGATAGACCTACACAGACACGCCCACCCACCCACACCAGAGATATGCAGTGTGGATTGAAATGCATAATATACCCTGCAAAAAACTGTATGGACTAGTTTATCAGTCATTGTTGCTGAAGTTTTGCAATATTATATCACTCATAATAGCCATGGTGTTGCAAACAGGCTGGAATTACGAAAAAGAAGTAGAAAGAACCATAACAATGCTTTATAAGCCAAAACTATCAAAATTTACTTTTTAAAACTTTTTCATTCATTTGTCAAACTCCAAATTTATCTCCAATGGATATTATGAGAATTTAGGAATTAATACTGTCCTCCTTTCCATTGATAAAGCTTCCCACACAAGCTAAATTAATATATTTTAGGCTACAAGTGCCCATTACATCATCTAGTCTGACCTCCTGTGTAACACAGGTGATAGAATTTCAAGTAATGGAGTGAAATTCTATCACCTGTGTTACACTGTATCTTCCAAAACCCCTTAACTAAATGGTCCACAGCTAAAGTGGAGGAAAGAAGGACAGCAAGATGGTCATGCTATTGTTAAAATCTGCTGAATTCATTTAAGCAAATTGGGACAATGTATTTCCCTAGTTACATATTACAAACTCACCACTGTGATTTCAGCAAAAATGTCATGAAATACATTTGTGTATCACAATATCCTAAAAGATAGTCAAAATCAGACTTTGGCAGACCACAGGCAAGAAAGAATACCAGAGACAGGGTCTTCTGCCTTCTGGAGTTTCACTCTGGGAACAAACAACAGGAAAATCCCAACTGATTGTAACTAAAATCAACTGGCATCAGGGGAGATGCAGCTCTGATTTACATTCTTCACATGACTCCACACTCCCCTGTGTATGATGGATCAACCCAGAACCACTTTCAGAAGCAAATGTATGATAACTTCAAGTTCTGTTTATTTCAAATGTTGAGGCCAAATTCTGCTCTGTCACACTGCTGTAAATCCAGATTTTAGCCCAGGATGCCCACAAATCTGACTCTTCTCAAATGTATTGTAAGCACATCTTAGAGCCAGAGGGCTTTTCCTTTATGAAGCAGTGCGATGCATTAGTTTGCCCACATCATATTCCTTTGTCTAACCAGTACTGCCAGGCTCAATCAGCTCTCTGATGAAAATAAATATATTTTATCAGAACCAAATTTGTACAGCCTTATTCCTGACACCTGTCTCTGAAAATATAGGTGCCAAAGATTGCAGTGACTGACTCTTTTTTAGGAAGCTCAGCTTATTCTTCACAGGCCAGGAAAGTGACTAACATTTTTAACTCCAATAGAAAAATCCTCCTGCCTTTGCTGTTAGTGTCCTTTTAAGTTGCTACTTCTGAATCTTGAATCAAATAATTCACCGAGAATATTTTTCCTCTTACCCTCAATCTTATATTGTCTTCAAGGAAAACCAAAACAAAATACCCTAACTTTACTACATGTAGTTTCATACTCTTGATTTTAATTTTCAGTTCATTGTAGTTGCTGACTATTGATCTTACTACAAATTTCCTTATCAAAGTAAATTTCTTTTGATAGTTTGTGCCTCCTTTCAAAGATTTGCCTTTTTAAATTTGTGATAGTATGTACGTATACATATGCACACACAGACACGTTCCATTTGTCTCTAAATGTAGACGTTTGATAGCAGGCACCATAAGAATTTGAGACTCAGACTAGCATGTAGATATTTGTGTCTATCTATCTATCTATCATCTGCTTAGATAGCAGCTTTCATGAAGTACCCTTTTCTGCATTGTCTTAACAAGTTTCTCTCTCTCTCTCTGTCTCTTTCACACATACACATTAGCAGAGATCTGTCAGGCTGTAGTTTGTCAAACAGTAAACCTATAATTTAGCTTCTCTATTACTCATCTCATAAATTCAACATCTAATAGTTTTGTTGCTATTAATCAATGGTCTGCGTGTTGTCATGGAACACTGATTCAGCTGTCAAGGTTATTTGGTAATCTGAGGCTCATAAAATGGGAGAAGACTTTTTTTTGTTATGAGCCCAAAGCCAATACATGCTTTCTCCCAATTTAATTGTACTTAAATGTTATGAATAATAAATCATTTTAGTACTGCCTATAATGAGCCAATTTTTTAAGTAAATGAGTCAGATACCAAAAACAATCCTGTATCAGATATCATAATACAAGCCATGAGGTTAAAGTATAAGACAATTGTTTGTGTTAATAGAAGAGCCTCAAGTAAAGTTTTCATGCTTGTAGGACACAGGCATTTTTGATAAGTTTATCCCAAGTGCTTAGAGTCTTCCCTTTCCTTTCTTTCTGCCCAGAGTGTGCCTGGGCGAATGGTGGGTCTAGGGAGAGTGGAACAGTGCTCCACCTTCCCTCCCCACCTAGTGGCCAATTTGAAGACAGTGAGAAAGCCAAATGGCTGCAGTGAACTCCCTTCCCCTCATTAAGGATTCCGGGCACATAGCAGCCATTCTTGCTGCTGGAAGCTGCCCTGCCTGCCTTTCCCCATAGGTGGCATGATTGTCAGTGGAGGATTTCCCACTTTGCTGTGAGTTTAACACTTTTGGGATCTGGAAGGAATTTTTTCCCTCTTGGCAAGACTGGTAGATATCGGGTTAACTTTTTCCAGTTTCCTCGCAGTCTCCTGCAGACTGCCATGGGTGAATAAGAGAGTGCATATTGTTTAAACAAACAAATAAAAGAGGAAGAGAACACTGCCACACTTCCAGTTGGTATCCCAAGCAAGAGGCTTCAAGGGGCCAGCTCCTGGGGTAAACCTCAACACAGGACTGGTGGAATCTGTAAACTTGTGGGGCAAGAGAGTGTCTTAATACTTCAGTGACTGAGTTCCCCTTCACCTGCTCCCTCATTCCTCCCCACTGGGTGGTGGGATCCAGCATCAGACTGAAGCACGAACAGAATGACACAGCTTCAGCAAAGGGAGTCAACCCTCATTCCTCGGCTCCAGGATCTGAGGCAATTTAACACTATGCCAGACCTAATTAATGCTTGGTGGTTAAAGGATGGGTCAGCCTCCTCATCCTCTAATATAAACTTTAATTCAGTTGTAGGCTGCAACTTTAAATCCTAATCAAAGTTACAGTCAATATTTTACCTTATAGCAACAGAACAACTGGAAACCTTTGTTATACATTTGTATCATGCAGATATTCCCTGGAATACACAGTGACAGTCAAATGCTACTTTCCTCTTACCATTGTCTTAGCTAGGATACACAGATCCTCCTCTCTCACAAGTGAATCAGTGGCAGTAAAGCACTTAGTCACTGCCATCTATTACATATATTCTGTTTTTCTACAATGAGTTTTAAGGTTTTTATTTTATTCCATTTTTAACAGTGCAAAAGTACTGAAAAAAGCAGAAATGATGAAGGATTCCTTCCTCAGCCTGTCCATAATTTGCAGTCTTCTTCTATGGCTGTTTGTTGGTTACCTAAGAAATGGATGCGGATGGAATTTGATTGGCTGTCTTAATGAGTGACTGTGAGAGCTATAAGCAAAGTTTTAGGTTGTAGATGTGTGAGTGCAACACACAGCAAATGTACATTCTTAAGAATTACATACATCATATTTCAAGGATGGTGATGGGTGGGACCAATTGGTAACACCTAGTGCACAAAAGGAGAGGTCTCTCTCTTAGGGACTGTAGTGGAGTGAACACCTGCTCCAGCCAGGAAGGGGTTGGAAAAGCCCTGCAGAGGGCTGGGGCTGGGCAAGAGAGTAAAACCCTGGCTGATTGGGGGAAGTGGCTGCAGCTGGGGCCACGCCCCAAACTAAGCAACTGGGCCTTATAAGAAGACCAGGGAAGCCAGAGGGAGACAGGCCTGGCTGCTGTGGAACTCACCCAGGGGACTTAGAGAGAGAGGGAGGGAGGCAGGGCTGGGGAAAGGCCGTCAGAGCTAGGAAGCCCTAGGCTAGCAACTCCCCAGGCTGCAGGGCCTAGTTCTAGGCCTCCTAGGTATTGGGCTTGCAAAGGGGCAGCCAGAGGGTAGGTAAAAGCAGCCAGTCCAAACCCCTTGTTGCCTGTGATGATTGGCTGATAGATTGCAGTCTGCCCCAGGGCATGGAGGCTAAACAGAGACTGGCAGTAGCCATGACTGAGGCAATGTGGGGATACAGGGTTGGGGTTCCCCTGAGGTGGGGAAACCCAGTAAGACTGTAGGGTACTGCAGGAGGCAGAACTCTGAGGTAAGGACACTGGGGCCCTGGGAGGGACATGGGGGCCAATGGCAAGTGGATCACTGGCCTGCAGAGGGCACTCCTGGGTTGAAGAGCTAATTCCCAAGGATGACCAGGAGGGGGTGCCACTGGGGTGAGTCTGCACTGTGCTACTGTCATAAGTAGATAGGTAAGGGTTAATTTTTTTACCTGTAAGGGGTGGACAGGGGGGAATCAAGCACCTGACCAGAGGACCAATCAGAGAACTGGATTTTTTTTAAAAGTCTGGGAGGGAAAGGAACTTGGGGTCTTTTATTTCTCCCGGCTATGGATTGAAACAGCTTTTCTGCTAACTCCAATCTTCTTTCTAATATGCTTCTATCAAGTGTGAGTACAAAGGAAACCAAGCAATAAGCTGTTATGTGCTTTGGTTTGTATTTACATGGGTGTAATTGCTGGACTGGTTTAAATTGGCTATTTTTGAATCAGAACTGATTGTATTCTAATTCTATAAGCAAGTGCCTGTAATTGACATATTTAATGCAGTGGTTATATTTCTGTATTTCTTTCTTATATAAGATTTCTTTTAAAACCTGGTTGAGGTTTTTGGATTTTTATTTCTCTGCGTGAGGCTAAGAAAAGGGGTGGAAAAATCTTCTTTGTTAGCTTTACTAGGTTTGAATGCAATGCCCTCAGGGGGAGGTGATTTCCCTTTTGTTTGCCTTCAAGGGTTAAGTACTGCATCGCTCCAGGCTCACCCAGGAGGGAAGCTGGGAGCAGATAACGATGGGACAAGGGAGGAGCTTTTGTTTCCCTATTTGAGTAGGGAGACCCAGGGTTCTGGGTCTTGGGGGTCCCCCAGGGAAAGGTTGGGGTGACTCGGGGTGACCAGGAGCCCTAAAATCCTGGTTGGTGGCAGTGAGATCAGAGCCAAGCTGGGTATAAGCTTGGGGAGAGTTCTATGTAAGCACCCAGATTTTTGGATGCTAAGGTCCAGATTTGGGACAGAGGCTTTATCACAGCTACAGAGACACTTGATGAGACTAATCACATGGCTGTTGAATGGACACTGGCTCTGGGCTAGAGATTGATTTTATTGGTGAAATCAACCAAAGATGTTAAAGGTAAATGCAAACAGTGCAAGAGATGCCAATGATGGAAGGCAAAAAACTTAGAGCAGCTAGCCTAATACAATGGACAAAGAGAAATAATACTATTAATAGAAGAGCATTTGCTAGAACATCAATAATTGGAGACCAGTTTAAATAGTGTTAAGATGATAGGCCCTACTATGTGACTTAAAGAATTAAAAGACTCAAGGTGCATGTGTACATTTTGTAGCTCCATAGAACTAGAGTGCCCTGCCGAGGCTGCTATCAAGAGGAAGAGAGACAGAGCGATGGTATTACTATGATGTTTCTTCATAGATACAAGTTGGTGTCTTCACAGGAGTGAATTGGAACAATCAAGTCTCCACTGAAGGTCAAAATTCAGGGATTTGTGTGGCATTTTTAATTCCATGCAGTTATTTACTGAATGTGAAAACACTCGGCTTTCCTTACTATACTCAAAGATACATTATAGAAAGTGGGCCACTGTATATTTCTCTGACTATAATTGACATGGCTCCTCCATAGATGTTCATATGTATTTAGCAGACAATACTGTTGTTTTAAGGGGGAAAAAGTGATGCAATTTCTGGCAGAGAATACTAACTTTGTGGGGCGGCATGCATTGCCCAGTCTGAAATGTGAAACCTGAGTTCCTACCAGGTTTACTTCCTTGGGAGACAGAAAGAGGCACCCAAACAAGGCAATGGGATGGGCTAGGCTAGTAGCCTGGGTATGATTTGACCAAGACCATAGGTAGGTATTCAGAGAAGCTAACGTCTCTTGCCGCCACAGCTACACTTCTCCTATTTGTCATGCACTAGCTCAATCAGACCTAATGTGGAGATGTGTTTTAGAGCTGGGATTTATACATCTAGCTCTAGAGTAGACATACCCTAAGAGATGTAGCACAGGACTTGCAGCCCAAGAGAATAGAAAGCTAAGGTGCCTTTGCACTCTCCCAATCCAGGGTTATTCTGTGTCCCCTGTATAACATAGACAGATCTGGGGACCTTTATAGGTTACACAAGCTGGCTCCCGCTGCCTGTGTGCTGCAGAGCTGCCCAGAATCCTTGTAGCCCTATATTGTGATGCCTCACAACAAAACACAAGGAAGGAGGATGCAAGTCCCTCCTACAATCCTGCCACAGTACATCCACTATGCTAGGGCTTGCAAGGGGATTTTCAGAAGACAGCCTTGCAGCAGTGCCTGTACTGTGGGGAGAATCTTTCCTTGACCAGACATAGGGCTCAATCTTTCCTTGGCCAGACTAGACACCTTGATTAGGCTAAAGGAGATGAAACAGATGTGAAGATTTCACCCACTATGTTTATCATCATGGTGATAATCATGCTTCCTTTGAAATTAAGGGCAAAATCTCAACTAACTTGAATGGGCACAAGGATGAGCTCTAGTTAGTTTTTACTGTTAAATATTTGTGAAGAAATAAATGTATGAATGTGCAATAACAAGAACCACCTGACATTCAGTGATGGATGACTTGTGACTTTATGCAAGTGTTAAAATAATCTGTTCAGCTACCAGGGAATCCAATGTGAGATATTACTTATGAGAAAATGTGTTAGTTCCATTGATTTGTGATTGGCTGACAAGATACTGAACACAATTTGTCCTGACTGCTACGTTGTGGTCAGCATCATGCTATCTAAATCAATTGTTCATCAGAAAATTCTGTAATGCAGATAAGGCCTTACTAACTCAGAAACCAGTCTATAAACATTAAGATCCTTATTCCTATTAGAGATACAGGGCCAGATTCTTGATTCAGCTCTGGCAGTGCACAGTGACCAGGTTCTGGTTGTAAATGGTCAGCAAAGAATCCCTCCAGTGAAGGCTAACTCCCTCACAGTATAAAGGTGGCAGAGCCAGTTCTTCCCACTCCCAACATGAGGATCACATTAGGAGAGGGAGGGAGAAAGCAAGGAAAAGACATGATGGATGTCTGATTTGCTACAGAGATTCTCCAGTGGCTGAAGGTCCTCTAGAGACCATGCTTCAGTGACATAAATAGGAGTAGCTTGTAGGCTGCTATAACTCAGTCTGGAGCTGGAAGGTATGATTCATAGAATATCAGGGTTGGAAGGGACCTCAGGAGGTCAACTCAAAGCAGGACTAATCCCCAGACAGATTTTTTTGCCCCAGATCCCTCAGCAGCCCCCTCAAGGATTGAACTCACAACGCTGGATTTAGCAGGCCAATGCTCAAACCACTGAACTATCCCTCCCCACTTTGATGGTTTGTTCCTCTGCCCTATACTGAATGGAACACACACACAGGGGGAGCCCACCATTTTGTTTTTCATGAATGAGACAGACCTTGCATCAGGTTTCTTAAGTACATACTTGAAAAGAATTTAAATCAATAAACCATATCAAGGAAAGTCAGGCATCTTCTATCAGAATTGGGGAACTGATATATTCTTTTAAAAGGCTTGGTAGACAAGTCCCATTTGGAGAACATTTTGCACTTGGGGCAGCAGATCAGTGGAATTGCTCTTCCTTTATACAAGTGTAACTGAGATCAAACTCTATCCTGGTTTATACAAGATAAATATCTGCATAACTGAGATGTCAGACTGATGGTTTTCCTGCTCTCCCATTTACCTCTCTCCTTCCTCCTTGGACACCTTAGTGATCGGTGTGGTATGAATGTAAATCACTGACCAGATAAGAGTGATTATTAGATACATTTGCCATTACTTGGTACAGTCATTGAGCCAAATTCAGACTGAAGTAAGTGGGGGTAGCTCCCATAGGATTCTTTGAGCCATTCCGAGCTTTGACTTAAATGATGGACCATAAATGGGATGGGTGTAAGTGCACAACTAACACATAGAAAGTTACACTGATTTGACTTTCAATAGGTTTGAATGTTATGGAATGTAACTTACCAATTGACAGGTTGGAAAGTAGAATTTGGAACGGGGAAAATTGTACCAGGAAACTTTAACTAGTGTCTCACCATCACCTAAACTCCTGCCATCAGATTCAGACCTGGCATAAATGGGTGCAACTCCAATAGACTTTATGTAGACTCCAGTAGACCCACTTATGCTAGGTCTGAAAATACCCAGCACACTAAATAAGAAGATACATTTTTTTTTTTACTAACACCTGTTTGACCAACTTACATTGTTGTATTACTTACACAGCCATTATACTAATGCTGAATTTCACCTGCTGAATCTCTCTGGGTCTTTAGCACTAATTCCTTCCCACCACTTACTTTCAAAAACTTCATTTTCCTAAGTCACTGTTCTTTCTGGTACCATATCATTTGATACATTTAATTTACCCCTTTGATTTAGCAATCTGATATGGATTATTTTCTTCTCTTACTTTTCTTGACTAATCACTGAAATTAATCCATGGACAGCAAAGAAGAAAGGGCTACTAAAGCCGAGGAGCAGGGAAGAGGACCAAGGATTAACTGAAAAATTGCAGGGAACATCACTGAAGGATGGCAGTGTGGCAAAGCTTCACGTAGTGCCAGCATTAGAAAGGAGTTGCTTGGGGGGTACAATACAGATTGGTGAAGGTTGACAGAAGGGTTAGAAGAAACCATTGGTGGGTTAGAAGAAACAGCTGAAAAGACCAGAGTCCTGATTTGGTTCTCCCATGCCAATACATAATTCGATTCACTTTGGTAGAGTTACTCCTGATTTACTCCAGAGAATCAGGTCCCACTAAAGTATTGGAGAAACAAAAGAACATCATGTTCAGGTTGGGTGGATGAATCAGGAAGAACAGGAGAGCAATTGAAGACAGTGTGAGGAGCAGGATCTAGGAGGACCATGGTACAACCATGAGAATGGAATGAGTGGGGTGAGAGTGCTCCCTCAGCCACCAGGTGTGCCGCACTGCCCGGTCCATTTGCCTGGTGTCTCATTCACAAAATACACACAGTCCATTTCTTTTCCCTGTGTGTGCCTTTAATTTTTAGGTTCCAAGCACAGCAGAACACAGCATAGGCATGTGTCAGAAGGAGCCTTTCACCCCATCATAACAGACTGATTCCCACTAAGCTTGTAGTCTTCCATGTAACACTATTACCTAAGTGATCAAGATGCTATAGCTAGCACTCTGTCATACCTTGGAACAATGATAGGTTAGGCGTGGGAAACATGAGGATGCATCAGAATGTTGGCATATAGCGGAAGGAGGATGGAATTTCTGTGAATTGTCTACTGTGAAATCTCCCCCGCCCCCTTTAAATGACAAAGATATCTTTCTGGTCAATGGACTTGAGTATAAAGGGGACTGGAATCAGACCTAATAAAAATAAGAGCCAGATATTGAGCTCAGTGGAGTGATGATGGTTTATTCCAGGTGAGGATCTGGCTATACATACATATACATATATATAAAATGATTATGCTTTTATATACAACAATAGAGTGGATCATATCTTGGAAGGTGCTGAGTATCTTCAACTCCCATTGATTTCAGTGGTATTGACAGACGCTCAGGAGCAGTCAACACTTGGTCCAGTAATATAATAATAATCCAACAATAACAACATTTATGTTTCCCAATTTCTACCATCTCACACAAGGAAATAAATGTACTTCTCCCCATTCTGTCTTCAACAGATGCATCTACTTGGCTCACAGCTTATATTTGTGAAAGGGTATGAAAACAGGGCATTTGTTTCTGTGGGTTACTGGAGAATATTTTGGAGTTGAAGGGACCCATACAGATAAAAAGGGTTGCCACTGAACAATGCCAATTTTCTTCCCATAGCAAGAAGTCGTAGGAAGAGTTCAATTTAGGGCTGCATGAGAAAAGGATGAGTACACAGACTGAACCGAGATGAAAGGAGTGCACAGAAAAGATGGGAAGGAAGATAAAAGGGAAACAAGGATTTATGGATACTAATATAGAGGAAAATAAGCTCAATAACATGGGGGTTATTAAAGTTACTATATATATATACACAAATGGAAGATTTAGCAAAGAAGAAAATAAGAGTGCTCAGGGGATATACATAATGATATAGAGAAAAATATATCATAACTGAAGTCTGGCTGGAATGTGATATTAAAGGATATAGTTTATTTAAAAAAGACAAGCAGGAAAAGTAAATGAGGTGGTATAGCCTTATTGGTGAAAGAGGATTTATTAGCCCTCATAAGAGGAGATTGGGGAGAAATGGGCAATGGTGTTGAGTCATTATGCATCAAAGTTGGCAATGTTTCAGTCAGTAAACTAATGTTATAGCCCACTTGACCAAAAGGAACAACTGGACTGTGAAATGACTGAGCAAATAAAAAGAAGCACGGAAAAAGATCAGAGTGATAATAAGTCAGCAATAATTGAGGAAAAGGCATGCTGTCGTAATGAAATCGACACATGCCTCAAGCTGATTGTGATGCATGAGGCTAAAGGTCAAGTACCTTCAGACCCTAATATGTACACATATTTTAGTTAGATCATAGGTTCAGAAGTAGATTAGTGTGCTTCTATAATGGCTTTTTCATTTGTCTTTATTCATTTCAACTGTTTGTAAAGCATGATGCACTATTGGTGTTACAATCATATAAGAACATAAGAACGGCCACACTGAGTCAGACTAAAGGCCTATCTAGCCCAGTATCCTGTCTTCCAACAGTGGCCAATGCCAGGTGACCCAGAGGGAATGAACAGAACAGGTAATCATCAAGTGATCCATTCCCTGTTGCCCATTCCCAGGGAATATAGTAGCCTAAAGAAAGAGAAAGTGCTAATGAAAATATTACTGGAACCCAAGCTACACTGATCTATGATGAACTCTACAGTCCTCGTAAACAAAAAAGGGAGTTTTGTATCCATGAAGGCTGCAGATTTTGGCCCTTAGCAAATGGACAGTTTAAATTCAACAAAGGTCAGTTTGGGGAACATTATTTTTTTGTTGACTGGAGCCAAAAAAACTCTTCAACACAGTAGTACAAATGGAATCAAGGAAAAAAGACTAATGACCAAATCCTAAAGTCCTAATCCAGTTTTCAGCCAGTCCCTTACTCAGGGGAACTTCAGTGGAACAACTGACTTAATTGGGAGCCTGAGCAAGAATTTGGCTAAAGCTTTTAGAGAACAAAACAGTCAAGAACATCCACATGATTCTGGGGTGCCCTACACATGGTAAACCACACAACCAGGCTCCGCATCAGGGTGTGAGGTCAGCCTGCTACATACAGTGAATGCTTAAAAAAAAAGTTACCTTAGAAAAAACATGTTGAGTAGATCACGTTTGTTTGAGATCTTGTGAAAATCCAAACCTTCCTCTTTTGTGCACTCCAGAGGCAGTGGGAATTGAAGCTGTCCACTTGCCAAGGATCCAAACCTGTTCCATTGTTGCTTTTGTCTAAAACCCTTGTGATAGCTATGCTGGTCCTGTGGGATACTACAGCTTTATAAAGCTGGAATAATATTTAAAGAGTTTAAAATATCTCCTTGGAATGTTGAAAGAATCCCTGTCATATTTTATTTCCTTTTCTTGACATCTGCAGGTTATCTAGGGTCCTCTCTAACCTCCTCTTCCCTGGCTGAATGCAACTCCTAACTTCAGCCAAGGGCAGCAATTTAACTGGTGATTTGCCTCTATTTCACAATCAACATAGAACAGGCAGAAATCGTCTGGCATGAAAAGTTCTGGGTGGCTTGCAGTCATCCACAGAGAAAAGACCCGCCAGAAAAGTAAATGACCATGTGGGGCTATACAATTCCGAGAGTCTGTCATTCAGTTGGAGACATTAGGATGTTTGGGTCTCTCATAGTATAAAAATACTTATTGTATGATGCAGAAAACTGCAACTGTGATGGAGAAGACAGTAACTTGTTAGCAGTAGAGAATCTTAGAGGAGAAGGTGGAGAATACAATTAAGAATGCAAAAGTGTTTATTTATAGTGGATGGACAATGTAGAGATGTGCTGTCATGTGGCACCAACTGCAAATAGTCTATATCTACCCATTAGAACATGGCAACTTGGGTGTAATTGACCTGAATTTGGCCCATAAGATGAGATTACAGTTACAGAAACAGAGAAATTGAGAATAATTAAAGATTTTTAATTGAATTGAACATTTGAAGGGAAAAGACAAAAACCAAAAAGATATGATGTTGGTGCTGGGGAAGAAGCATTAAAGATAACTGGCTAGAAATAAATATAATAGACATAAAAATGATCTAGGAAAAAAGAGGCTCAAATGTGTTTATCAGTTATTGACCATATTAATTGCTGACAAAGGACGTTACTACATTACATAGCTAAAAACATTTAAAAATAAAAATGGAGATAGTGTATCAAATAAAATGGAATAGGGAGATAAAACATAAAATAAACTCTTTATACACTGTAAATAAACACAACACATAAAGATAGGCAATAGTAAGGTAGCAAAGAATAAGCATAGAAAATTAGGGACAAATGAGCCTGAATTCATTTTGCATTTTAGTATTTACAAGACTTAGTCAAATTATTCATTTTAAATATTATGATTTGCAAATGTAGCCATCCAGATGCTTAAATATAGTATCAGATGCAGATCCTCATTTCTGCTCATTCATTAAGTGCTTTGTTGCTATCCACTAGATAGTTAAGGCAAACAATTGTCAACCTATGAATTGTTTGCAAAATATTCAGTTTATTATTTGTTGTTTGTGGTCTGTATTTGTTCATCAAAATCATGTGATATTATTTCAGCTGCCTGATTGGATGACAGGCTTTTAACATGGGAGGACAATGAATAACAAATAAGGAGCTCACATACATGCATATACATTCCAGGTATTGCTCACATACATTCATGAATATCCTTGTTTGCATGTCATTTTAGGTGTTTGTATGAAGAACAGCCATTCTTTGAATTTGTGTGAGAACAAAAACTCATTGATATATTTGAAAATGGAAAATTTGGGGTACACTCACAGTTAATTTAAATAAATATCCTTGTTTTGGTAGCAGTAGTAATTTTTCAATATTAAAAAAAATGTGTAAGGTAACATCTCAGAGATGGGATATATTTTCCTAGATTAGGGAAGTAGTGAGAGGGGATTATGAAATGGGTAAAAATGTTAGGTCCAGCAATGCACCAAAGCAAGAAAAAATCAGAGTCAGAATTATGAAAAGTTGCTAAAGCTGTAAGCCCAGCCTTTTGATGGCTAATTAAGGGGGGGACTGGAAGATGGAGAAAGAAACAAGGGAGGATCTTAGACATCACAGACCTGTAAACTGGGCTGCAGTTATATTTTATATTTATAACTTGTTTTATTAGTGGTAATGAGAACGGTTGACATACAGGACGTAATAATAAGGATAGGTGAATTTCAGCATTAATATTTTATTAGTGCTGTGAACAGCATACATCTGCCTCATTCTAAACTGCACTGCATACTGATCATTTGGCTTTTTGTACTTTGGTATCAAATATCAGTCAAAACAGAAACAGATTTTTGTAATGTCAATTTTAGTGAGAGAGTCCTTATTGATTTTTAGGAAAAAGTTCTGGTTTAGCAATTTACCCCAGATTCTTGAAGAACATCATAACATTGGCAGAAGGAGATCAAACAATGGACAAAATTTATATAGGTTTCAGGAAAGTCTGAAAAAATATTGTATCAGAAAGCATGGGATAGCAAGAAGAGGATGGTCATTTTAATGGCTGTCTAACCTTCTAATTTCTCAGGACTGAGGAGACAGGATGAAAAAAATCTTTCCCTGAGTAGAGCGTGAACAGTACACAAACATTACTTGTCTCTTTGTCCTCAAAGGCGAACAAAAGTTTAAGACATTGGGTGTGGTGGCTCTAAGCTTAGAGCTCTTTAATGCAAGATTGCATGTCAATAAAACCAACATCATTCATAACTTGAAATTCATGAATTTAACTGCATCACTGAAAGCTGGTTGAATGACAATGGGGCTCTACTCTGGCAGAACTTGACCCTGCCAGTTACACAGAACATCATGATCCTAAAAAACCCTGAGGAGGAGAACTGGCAATGTTTTCTACATCCAATGCTCAACTGCAGGAAGGATCTCTTATCATGGACAGAATCATCTGAGAGCATGCTCCCAATATGCAATTTCCTGAGGCAAAGTCAATGTAGATATCCTTGCAGCGTATATACCACTGTGCAACCTAACTGGCTTCCTCTCAGAATTTACGGAGGTGCTATCAAGCCAGGTAGTAGATTCACCATGATTCTTCATCTTGGGAAATACATTAAAGATTATTAGGTGCTCAAATACTACACTGTAAGTATGATAGCCAGACAGATTTCAGTGTCCATATGGTTCATGCCCCAAACATGATGAATGTGGACTTTTCACAGGTAGTCTCCACATCTACACATCTTTAACTCCAAAATACAAGGAGATACGATCTTGACCTCCTCTTCAGTTTGGCAGTTATAACTGGGAGCATAAGAAATACTGTATTACAGTAATATCATTGACTTCTTCAAGCAAAAATAGGAGCTTTCCCATCTGTCTGGAGGCAGAACAATTTTGCGAGTCTGCTTCTGGAAACTATCACATTCCATAGGTTTCTAGAACTCCAAGCTAGAAACTAGTGATCAGCCATAGGTCCAAACCATCAATAAACCAGTAGGACACTGTAACCCATCTTCTGTCCATAGCTATTTAGGTGATGGCCCCTAAACATCTACTCCCCAAAATCATTTCACTTCACTGATGTCCTGTAGCATATAAAATGGGAAGGAATAAGTTTTGAACCACACAGATGAAGAAATAAACCTGAATTGGACTGATGAATTAGTATAATCAAAGGCTACTGAAGGAGATTATTAAATTCCTTTTAGCTTTTATTCCTATTTCTGCAAAGGCTGAGCCAATAGAATTGGTCTGGATAGTAGAGTGTCTAATGAACCCAGAGCATCTTCACATAGTTTCAGTTACCTATAAGTGTTAACAGTTAGTTACCTCTAAGTAAAAACAGTTATGCTACTTTGCAGAAAAGCTCAATTGACTCCAAGATTACCTCACTCCCGGGAAGCAGAGCTGGAGCCAAAGGGGAAAACCATACTACTTTCCCTAACTGAGTTAGGCCAGTAACACAGTCTGTGGTTCTAAGGGTGCTGGGGAAAGCCTGAATCAGCAGATGCAAAAGGCTGATCTTGGCTTGCTCCTCTTGGCTAATCAAAACCAGTAAGGAATTGACAAAGTCTGCGTAAAATAGAGTACCTACCAGGAATTCAGAGCATGAAACAGCCTCGTGCAAACAAGAAACCATAACTTGGTGCAACCAGCCTCAACTACTTCCCCACCTCTTTTATTTTTTTTGGGAGTAAGATCACCGAGAAGGTAATGGCTAACCAACTGAAGCCACATCTGAACACTTATTTTTTCAACTCGTTACACCCTTTGTCTGTGCTGGGATATCAGTCTTTGCCTCATTTTTCTACTTTTCTTACAACCCTCTCCATGCAGCCCCCTGTCATAAACAGATAGCTAAGGGTTAATGTTTCTTTTACCTGTAAAGGGTTAACAAAGGGAACCAAATACCTGACCAGAGGACCAATCAGGAAACTGGATTTTTCAAAGCTCAGAAAGGGAATTTTTGCGGTGTGTGTCTTTTGTCTGTGTCTCTGCTCTGTGCTCTCTCGGCTATGAGAGTGATCTCTATCTCCAGGCTTCTCTAATCTTCTGTTTCCAAGTGTAAGTACAAAGGTAGAGAGACAATAGGCTTATATATTTTTTTTTT
>NC_133770.1:228907688-228927719 GCF_003597395.2 Chelonoidis abingdonii
AAGCTGGTAATTAAGCTTGGCGGGTTCATACAGGCACCCACATTTTGGACGCTAAGGTTCAGAATTGGGACTTATGCTTATGATACCCCCTCTGCCTGGAAAAACACTTCTGAGCTGGTCTGCAAGGCTACTGCCCTCTTCTCATGCAGATCCTTCTGAGAGACCTGCTTCTGTCATGAAGCCTATGAAAAGCGAGTCACCAGCAATTACAGTTATCTATTTTTATATATAATGAGAACAAACATGTCTGCTTCATCATGCACTAAAATTTTCTGAGTAGCTATGTCATCTACCACTATAAATCTCTGCCCTTCCTTTCTCCACATTTTCTAGACTGTTGTTTTGTTATCACCTTCAATCCATCAATGTCTGAAATTTGATTGTAAGTTTAATGGGGCAGGGATCATGCCTTCTCATCTGTACTGTGAGGCACCCAACATGCTAGTGGGCAGTATAAAATAATAATAATTGTTTAGACCCCTTCCAGTATGACTTCAGAATGCAGTGTGGCATGAATACAGCATTAATTATGCTGATGAGCTATGTCTTGAGGGCCCTGGGCAAGGACCAGACTTTCACGCTAGTGCTGAAAGACACGTTGAGATCCTTCAGCATTTCTACTTATGATGTTGGCCTACTGGCTTAATTCCTTCCTATCGGAGAGATAGCAGAGGGTGTGAGATGGGCTGTTGTTCTTTCTCACCAAGTGCACATCCTTGTTGAATTCCATGGAGCTCTGTCCTATCATTTCTCTCTTACCACTAATATGTTGATGATATCCAGCTCTGTCTGCCTCTAACTCAAAGTGGACAGATCAGCCTTTCTGTTGTTCTAGAGTATGAAGAAATAAGAGTTCTGCATAACAAAATAGAAAATGGCTCAAGAGGTGATCCAGTGGGAAGTCAAAGTATTTGTAGAAGTAGCAGAAACTGTGACTTCATTCACCATTAAGGAAATCTGCTCTCCATTTGTCAAGGTAGTTTGAAATCTTGGGATCCTAGTGGATACCTCACTAATCCAAGATATTTAGATAACAGCAGCAGCTCAGAATGTTTGTTTTCACCTTCAGCTAGCCAGGAGATTAGATTGCACCCTTTCATTTAGATATGGACCTAGACAAAATGATTCATGATTTTGTTATTTCAAACCTGGATCAGTCCAATTTGCTTTCCCTTGATCTGACCCAGATGTCAGTCCTTAAAATACAGATGGTTCAGTATACCATCTATCCCATCTGTTAAGTGGAGCAGACTAATAAGAATATATCACACTAATATTCCCAAGTCTACTATACCTTTCAGTTCAATACAGAACACAATTCATGATCCTGGTCCTCTAAATTTCTAAGTTCCCTAGGTTCAAATTATCTTAAAGTCAGCCTCTTCTTTCTTTCTATTTCAGCACAGCAGCTGGTCTCAACAGGAATGCTATGACTGAGAGATACCAGGTTCAAACATGAATTGGTTTCTTTTCCTGAAGGATTGTTGGTGTCTTTTTTAATTTAGGAAATTATGCTTAGATATTACAGTATCTAACATCTTCAGTACCTGAATAATGATGGGAGCCTTAGAAATGTAAAATACTAATAAAATAATAGTGAAGATGATGCACGAGGAAATCAGTTCAAAACAACTAAGACAGTTTTAGAATTTTGGGTACCTAAGTGGATTGCAGAGTTCATTGTAAAGAAGTTCAAGGTGAGGATATTGGGGATAAAGATCACTAAAGGTCTGATTTTCCTTTCATTTACCCCAACATAAATTAAGTGTAACTTCACTGGAGTCAATGGAATTACATCAGTATAAAGCCAGTATGATGAAAGGAGACTCAGGCCCTTGAGGGAATGTCTACACTTCAGCTGGGAAGTGTGATTCCCAGAAGATATAGAGAGACTTGCGCTAGCTCAGCCTGAACTAGTGTGTTAAAAATAGCAGTGTGGATGTTGCAGTATGGGCAGCAACTTGAGATCTCTGCCTGAGGTCAAACCCAGGGGGCTGGCAGGCTTGGAGTCATGTGGCTAGCCCGAGTTGCCACCAGTGCCACAACATTCACACATCTATTTTTAGCCCACTAGCTCAGGCTGAGCAAGCCTAAGTCTGTGTACTTATGCTGGGAATTGCTCCCTAGCAGCGGTACAGACATACATGTAGGTTTTGTCTACACTGCCTTGTAGCTTGGACTATGGGGATTTGGATAGCAACAGATGCCAAAGTGCTGCACAGTAACTCTCCTGCATAGACACTGTAGGCATGAAGTAAAAGGTTCCTAGTTTGCATACATGTTGTCCTGTTTGAAGAGGACAAAATTAATGTGAATTAGGAATCTTTTAGTTCATGCCTGAAATGGCCACACAGGGGAACAGCACAGTACTTTGGTGCACACTACCATTCACAGCCCCATAGTCCAAACTCTGTGTAGGTAGTGTAGATATAGCCTAAGAGACTCTAGGTGAATGAGAGAATATAACTCAGAATCCATAACAGAAACAGACCAGAGGGTGATAAAAGATAATAGAAAAAAACCCTCACAAATCTTCTGCACCATGTTTGGCAACAGTGAAAGGGACACATTGGCCTTGGGGTACCTTACAAAATATATATTGGCAGAAGTTAATCTGGCACTGTGTAAAGTTTTACAGTAACTAGAGTTGAAATAGCATGTGTGATTCAGACCAGTCTTTCATAGGAAGGATGATGTAATTAAAGGAACCAGTTGAGAGGGTAATTATGTGTTTGGGAATTAGGAGGTACGTAAAAAAATGCAAATGTTTGGCTTACAAAGCCTGAGGTGAAAAAAGAGGCAAGAGAATCAGATAAAGTGGTATAAGATTCTGAAAAGAAAGGAATGGGCTGATGCTATAAATTATTTGATATAGTAACTGGTTCAAAACCAGTTATGAAAATAATGAGGAAGAGAGTGTCAATATTTAAAATAGTCAGGCAGAATTTCTTTGTATAAAATATGGTTCCTAGGTCAACTGATGAAACCTGGGGAAAGGGAAAATGTTCTGCACACTGCATGGGTGAAAATCATGGCCCCACTGAAGTCAGCTGAGGTTTTGCCATTGACTTCAATAGGATTAGAATGCCACTCTATATTTGTACTCTGCTTTAGAGATCTTAGACTTCTATCATGAAGTAATATCTTTATGAAGTTGACATTATTTTCCCCTTTCTGGAGTGTTTAATCTTTGGACACATGAAGCCTGTTTCTTCCATACCTAACCTAACCACTGAAACAGATCAGTCAGTCAGAGAGGGCCCCAAAGCTTTAGAGTACAAACCCTTTGAAGCTGACTGATGATGAACTTTCTGAGCACACACAGTGATTCTCCTTACACCATTTCAGAAAGCTCAGGTTTGCCACTGACTTCAGTTAAGAAGTCCTGAGCACCCCTGAAGTTCACATGAAACAGATTTTCAAGTAATATCACATTTTCTGGGTCTAACTTGTTCGTATAACTTAATTGATTGTATCCTTTCATTTAGCCTCATTGTTCATTTAGATAACTTCTAAAATTAGAATAGGGCAACAAAAGATGTAGAACCAATCAATGTTATGAAATTAACAGTAATACAATTTGAGCGTGTAAGCTTATATAGTGCCTTTCATAAAGAAGTATCCCAAGGCACATTAAAATAAAAACTCAGTAAGAAGTCAAAAAGTGCTCTGTCGGATGGGATAAACCAGGGAAAAGGGTAAATTAATTAAGCTTGGATTTAAACCAGTCAACACACTACTTTGAACATTGGTCAGAACAGAGACAGGTTCCAAATATCTGTTTCTAAAACCCAGTAAATTAAATGATATTTTCAATCTTGATTTCCTGGGGAGGATTTCTAATGGTTCTTTTATAGTTCCATAGGTAAGAGTAATAAGACTAAAATGTATGCACTACATTTTCAAAAAGCAGTCTATGTCTCTCTCATTATATATAATTTTTGCATACACAATATTTTGTGCTCAAATGTTTTTGTTATCTGATTTGTACATACACATGGCAATCTGACTAGGCACCAACTATTTCATTTGCATGTGCTAATACTGGGTTTTGTTGTCCCAAAATTCAAAGTATAAAGAGGCTGGATTAAACCCTTGTTGAATATTTATCCCTATAATTCAAACAGGTGTATGTTTCTTCATGCTCTGACAGAAAGATTAATATGTGACATGGAAGTTGCTAAGATAGTATGTGTTTCACAGAGAACACTAAAATTGCTTGGGAAAACCAAGTAAACTGATAATGCATAAATTATAGCTTCCCTGGTGTTGAAGAAACTTACACATCTTCTATTTTTCAAACATTTTTCTCTTATGAACACATGGACCATCCTCATTTTTGGATGACTGCCTCTTCGGATTAATGCATCCTTCTGGTGCATAAATTAGGGATGCACAGAGGGAAAAGGAGACACGCTAAATCTCAAGAAACATGAAGCAGTACAGAAAAATGTGGTAGAGTTGAGTGAATAAATCACAATAAATAATTTATCTGATAAATTAGCCTTTTTTTCTGTTCACAGAACATCTGAAAGCAGCCTAGGAGTTCCTGATATTGACTCATCATTCAAGTTTATTCTACAAACATTTGTTTTTTATTCTATGGAACAACTGCAAACAACTTGCTGTAAGTATTCTTCACTTAGCATTCAAAAGTTGAGCTATGTTGCTTAGTTGTGATTGGCCAGATAAATCATGTGGTAGTTTCTGTTCTCTGGTTGGATGAGAACACAAGCAGTCTTCTTCTACGTGTCAATAAAACTCACTAGCTCACATGCCTTTTGAAGAGGTTTGAACTTGGCCATACTGAATTCATTAAAAAATTCCAGTGAATACTGTGGAAGACATTTTGCAGTATTTACCCACCTACTGTTCTGTGCTCCTTCTGTCATAATTGCTGACCAAGCCCTAAGAAACTAATGTAATCTCCTAACAAGATTTTTCATGATGGAACCTTTGCATATACATCAATTTTGCTCCTTGCTTCTATCTGAAGTTCTAAAGTTCTACTCCTAATATTGAACTTGAATTGGCTGTGCTTTTCTTTTGGGGAAGTTACTCTTCAAGAACTTGCAGTTATTCCATATCTCGTTCTGAGAGAGATTTTTGAACAGTTTATGGAAAGTCTTAAAATATGTATGAATTTCAGAAAATAAACATTAAACAAACAGTTTATTTCAAAGTATACTCAGGTATTATGGTTAAATGTATAATTCAGATATTAATCATTTAAGAAATTATTGAGGATCAGAAAGATCCCTGTCAAATTTATGTTTTTGACCTGATCGTCATGGTTTATGGAAATATGGAAAAGATCAGCCTTAGTTTGTACTGCTTCAGTAAAATACAAAACTTCAGCAGGTAATAAACAAATAAATTATGCATGTTCAGCTCATAACAATTTACAAAGTCTGGCTATTTTGCAAAAGTTATTAACTAAACCTATAAAGGTAACAATATTTCATAGAATGCTCAATATAAGGATCCTGAGGTTTAACTAGAAACTTAATAGGTTCTGAGTGCTAAAGTCATAGGTGGTATATGCAGAGAATACATTCCAGGAGCATGCCCAAATTGCATTAATGTTTAATTGTGATGAGAGAGGGTTTATTGATAGCCTTTCATTTTTACTTTTGGTTCACTTAAAAAGGGAACCATCATCAAGCACTCTTTGTAGGGTAATAAATATATCACTACATGAATGCATCATTTACTGCATTCCTTTTTTATCCAATGTGCTATACATAAAAATGATCAATCAGTATAATCAGATAATGAAGCTAGAAAATGTAAACCATATGAGTTCTTACCTGAGCTCCTGAGCTATAGAGTCTACTTGCACTGTTAATAAAAGCAGAGAGAATGAATGAATTAGTTTACATTTCCAGTCCTGTGCTTGCTGCAACCTTGCACCTGTCCCTCTGTGATGACAGAGGAGCGGCTATCAAAACACAGGTGATTCTTTATTTCATGCTAACCACAGGATCGTAACTATTACTGGCAAATGTGTAATTCCCAGGGTTATTTTAGATAAACCCCGCACAAGATGAAGATGATAATCTTCAGCACAGCAAAACAACTAAGGCACTTTTTTATTACTGGGAGAAATCTTTGTTTTTCTGAGTGCTAATTTGATTTGGGAATGAAGAAAGCTGGTGTTTACAAATACCTGCCCACACAAGGGTACGCAGCATATTGACAGAGCCAACAGGTGGTTCTAAAGATTATTCATTTTGCACAGGCAATATCAGTTGTTCCACTTCTGGGAAAATGCACTTGCTCTATTAAGCCTGTGTGTGTGTGTGTGTATTTACACTGAATAGAATATGTTAAATGAGACCCAGTCAATCAGATTATAGTTTCCAGCAGTCTTTGACAGCCAGAAAAGCCACACTAGAATGTTGAGATGTGCTGCAATAACTTCATTACTTTGTGGTAATAACTCTGTTATGGGCCTGATCCTAGTCCCACTGAAGTTTAAGGGGATTTTGCCATTACTTTCAATGGGAACAGTATTGGGTCCTGTTTTAAAAAGTTTTACATTAAGAATTAAGGGAGATTTTTCTAGCCATAGTCCTCTTTAGTTCTAGGCAAAAGATGGCATTGTTTTTAACATATCTCTGTCAATGCACCTCAGTCCTGACGTGCCATCACAGT
Source organism: Chelonoidis abingdonii (assembly GCF_003597395.2). Classification (NCBI taxonomy): domain Eukaryota; kingdom Metazoa; phylum Chordata; order Testudines; family Testudinidae; genus Chelonoidis; species Chelonoidis abingdonii. The sequence goes on from NC_133770.1 coordinate 228,914,346, forward strand.
CCTGGGCTGAGATCCTGATTCCATTGAAATCAATGGCAAGAGTCTCATTGATTTCACTTTCGCTACCTGTCTTCTCACAAGCAGAGACTGCCAATTTGCAGTGGTTTGGTGATGTGCCACTAGGGAATTAAAAAACTCACTAACCTCACTTTCACTTTTGGTCTCAGCCACAACTTGATCTTGGAGGTATAAAATTAATGCATTTATCCCCTGTGCCAGGTAGACTCATAAGTAACACTGAACTACTGAGCTTTCACAATGAATCAAAGTACTTAATGGCCTCTTTGTCACAAGTCCTGAGCGCACAGAATCTCGACTGAAATCATGGAGAGGTGCAGGTGCTCGGCCATAGGCTTTATAAGCACCATTTGCTTAGATGGCCGGCAAAATTTTATGTTTATTTGTGCGTATGTTCACTTTCCACTCACTGTCAAGGGTCACAAAAAGCATTGGGAATTAAAATGAGTAGTTGTATTGCTAGTAAATCATGTTTTCCTGGTGTTTAGATCATAAAGGGTCTGTTTACTTTGCAATATTGCATTCCCATCTGCTTCTTACCAAAAGAGAAGGGCTAGCAGTAAGTATAACTTTTTTATCCTAACTTTCCAGAATTAAATATAAAAATCTACTTGAAAAAAAGCCCAGTAAATTCAGAGAGAATAAGCAACACCATCCTTTGATTAAAACTAAGTTTGCTTCTGTGCCACTCATACAGGTCATTTATAGTCAATTGATGGCAATGAACAAACTGTTCTTTTATCTGGTTGATAAAGTTTAGCATATTATTTGGAAGATATCATTCAACTTCAGGCAACTCTACTTCCTTTACAAAACCTTAATTTGCATGATGAAAGGCATTCCTTTACAAAGTAAACCATATCCTTTATGTGCCTTCATAAATATTTGTATTAAAATATCATACATAAGAAAAATATTTCCTCTTTTCTTTAAACCATAACTAATAACATTTTGCCTCTTAATGTCAGCAGCCTGTGTCCTGGCTTGATTAAAAAAGCTGCCCTAAGGAGGCCATATACACTCTGACTACACATTAGGGGCTGTACACAGGAACTATCATATTTCATGGTGTGATGGATATAGGGTCATCAAATGTGCTTGCTAACTCACCCTTGGTTCCTTTTGAGCATGTGCACAGCTTTTTATCTTCACCATCTGCATCCATCTGTAACATTAACACAACATCTTTAGTTCCTTTTTGCCACTGAGAAAGAAAATCTTCAAAATGTGTTATAAAGTTTCCAATGCCCAGACAGTAATGGAAAGTAGAATAACCATGCCTTATTAATCCTGTCACAAAGATAAAAACTCATATCTGAATATCTGATAAATAATCTATAGGAGATATCTGCAATGGTAAAATTTGTTTAATCAAGCAACTAGTAAGAGTTACTCTTTAAGATTTGATGCCAATATCTATAGGTGTTTATTGCAGATGTAAGATTAGACACTGTGAAATACTATGATTGCTGCTTTCAGGATTTGCTATAACAGAATTTTAAATTTAAATCTTTACTGGAGGATGCTAACTAGAGAGTATCTAGTTAGTATTAGCATCTGCAAATACCTAGTGCTAATGCTGTAAGTTAACATTTCTGAGCATCTTCACCAGAACTTGAGAAAGCTATTTCTTGAACTATCAAAGGCAAGATATATACTATCAACTGTTAAAATGAAACAATCAGCAAAATGTTTTTAAGACCTCTCTCTTAAGCAGTATTAGAAACATCACCACTACGTAGTATTCTATATTTTTCATTCAATCTGCAGTAATAATAACATCTTAATAAGATTTTTACCCAAAAGAATCTCTGATTTCACACACACCAGCATGCAAGCATACACACAAAGATATACTTTGCCAATGAAATGAGCTACATCTTGGGTACCAAATGGGCCAAGGAAGCAATGCACAGATTTGGATGAAGGACAACATATAGCTTGGGATTTATATTTGATTTTAAATCAGGGCTAGGGTTCAGGTTTTGATTTCACAGCACTTAAATATTGTGAGCTGCTGTCCTAACATTTCTGACTGAAAAAACAGAAACCTTGTAAGACCAGCTGTTCTCTTGACATTTTTGTCTACATACAAACCAGAATCAGAAATACGCACCTTTTGGTCTTGGATCTAACCCAGAGCCAAAATTGTAGGGACAGATTTGCAATCCAAGGATTTTATTACAAACTCCTGAAATTTTAAAGAGATGAAGATTTGATGTTTTGGTGTGGAGAGTCACAGTGTAATTTTCACCAAGGATAATAAGGAAAATCTTTACTCTTTCCAAAAATACCATCTAACATTTAGGGTATTATCTTTCAAGAGGAGGCTTGGTATAGAAGACTATGCAAAGGATTAGGCACTCCTACATTTTTATTCTATCTCTGTTAGTGCCTCACTGTTTGTCCTTGTGCAAGTCACAAAAAATCTCTGTGTGACTCAGTTTTCCCATCTCTAAAATGGGGATGATAAAACTCACTGTGGAAGAATCTATTGTTCTGCTGATTAATCTCTTAGGCTCAAATGGAGATTCCAGCACCTGGTTCTGGTATCTAAACCAGGAAGAAGGGAGATGTGTAGGAAGAGTTACTTTCCCATAGTCTAGGAGATAGCAGCAGTGCCACTCTATGGAGACCACTTCAGCCCCAATAGTTGAAGTAGCCTATGCATGGGCATTTGTGCACCATTAGCTACAAAAGTGGCAAGATAAAAATCCATGTAGCCGTGGATTCCCTGGCTCTTCTTTCCCTGCTGTCTCATGGTGCACTGTTGTGCAGGGAGGTTCATACAGGAGAGGAAGGAATGGATGCTCAAAACAGCACTGATTTTTGCTGCATACAGGCCCTTAGAGTCATGCAAGAAGAGGCTTACCATTTTCACAATGCTCTGAAGATGTAAAGATGCTTTAATGTTAAGTTCATGGAAAGCAGACAACAGAGACATTTTCAAGGTCTTCTCTGAGAGGCCTATAGGCAGTAGGACTGAATTTATTAACTTAGAAGGAGAAAGGGCTGAGTCAACTCTTTTAAAGGTGAAAACACTTTCCTAATCTGGCCCTTTTCTAACTCATTCTTACAGATGACTACACATGACATGTGCCATATGACCTCGCACTTCTTTACAGGAGAGAACACAATCAATTACTTGAGCAGATATTTGAAAATATTAGATAAATATTTGAACAGTTCTGTTGCTTCTACCTGTGTTTGGGAAATCTGAAACTAAAATATGGGTATTGATCAAATATGCAAAAGTAAAACCAAAATGTTACATTTCATATGATTATATTTACAGACTATCATTGTTAGGAGTAGGGATTCAAATGTTTGAGGTTTTTATTTAGCAGTGGCCGAAGGCTCTCAGTAGTTGTTATCCATTCTGAAAATCTGAGAACGAGTGGGTGCCAATGTGACGCAATGGTAAATGGAAAAATGGCTTCTGTCGCTGAGCGAGTGTGATTGAAGGCAACTGAACCTGCCAGGACCTTATAATAGGGGAAGCAGGTGTGGCAATGATGGACTTTAATTTCCTTTAATAAACCTTTTATGTTCCACACTTTACTGCCATTCTACACTTCCAAGGTCCCGCACATAATAGGTTCATTACTTTTGATTACTGTAGATCGGCTCTTACGCGAGCACGGTTTGAACCCGTGAACAGGATGAGCCCGGCGCGGCGGGGAGAGGGCTACGCCCGAACCCTAACTATATACACTAGAACATAACACGACAACTATACTAAACTAAGTGAACTATAATTAAAACAGAACTAAACTAGAACAATGAACAAGCCAGAGCTATAGCTCTGGCTTGTTCATTGTTCTAGTTTAGTTCTCGTTTTAATATATAGTTCACTTAGTTTCGTATAGTTGTCGTGTTATTCTAGTGTATATAGTTAGCGGTTCGGGCGTAGCCCTCTCCCCGCCGCGCCGGGCTCATCTGTTCACGGGTTCAAACCGTGCTCGCGTCAGAGCCGATTCTATTGAGACAAACAACTCCAGAACACACTATATATTATGTTCAGTTAAACCAATATAGACTATTTATCCATTGTGCATTATTTCACCTGCAACTCTACAGACAAAATTAACAACAGCTCCTCTAAGCTAAAACTATTAAAACCACTGGTACTCCTTTGTCATCATTTCATAATAAATACCACACCAATCACTGTGCTGCTCTTTTAATTATGAAACAAAAAGTGACCACTGCTTCTACTGAACAGCAGTTACTTGGTTTTAAATACCATGTTTCATGGTGATGAATATTTAAAATCCACACAATGAGTGAAAACCAACAATAAATCATTGTAGGTGATTTTCTCTATTGCTTTTCTTTCTTTAAAATCATTTGAATTTATGACAGATGTTTAAACAGTTTAATATTAAAATGGTTAGGCCTGCTTAGGATGGGGCATATTGCTTTCAAAAATCATCATCATCTTGCAAGTGTGTCTGTTGTATATAAAGTGGTTTAACTCGCACAAAGTCCCTCCTGTTAAAGTAAAAATTACATTAAAATAAATATGGATAAAGCTGTGGAAAATAATTAATATTTTGCAGCTACTTTCCTTCTCTAGCTGGAAATTTCAAGGCGATGTCCCAGTGAAGATGTTTATTGGTTTTTTTTATTTTTTTTTCCCCAGAGACCATTTGAAATAGGCAAAGGCAAATATAAAAAGTTCACTCTTTCTTACTTTCATGTCTCCTGTTTTTAAGTGGAAGAACACAGCAAACAGATACTCATCCATTTCAGCCTTTTAATCAGCTATGGCAAAAAATATGAAATGATGTTCCTAAAGCGAACATCTGCCCAATACTTTAAAGCCAACTTTTTTTCTCTGCAAGCAGTTTTGAGACATGTCTTGCTATTGTTACTTACACTAATGACCTGTTTCTTTATGGTACTGAAACCAATGGGAGTTGAGAGTGGTCAGCTCAGAAGGCACTCATGGCCACTAGAGCAAACTGGCCAAAAAAGCCAAAGAAAAATTTTATATACAAAATTATATACCTGGCCTTTATGTTTTAAGGCCAAGGTTCTTGTTTTGACCGTAACTAAATTGTTTTCCTCAAAGTTTGTTACAGATTACTAATTTCACTAAAGCTTTTTTTACTGAGCATGTTTGGCTTTTTTGCATCTGATTGGTTGGGACATACAGTTATTTGGGGCTAGTAAACATACTCCCAGAAAACTGACCTGGCTTACTGACCAGTACATCTGAATGCTAAAGGGAATTAATTTTTTACAAACAGACAATTCCATAGGGTCGAGAATCTCTGATTTTATTAATGCAGTAGAAGCTTTTGCCCTTACTGTTCAGATTGTTTCAGTGTTCCTGATTATAGCAGCCAAATCCTACTCACCTTACTCACACAGGTCTCAGCAAATCGGATTATGTGTGAGTCGATTATGTGAGTACTTGCATGAGTGAGGCAACAAGGATTTGGCTCCAGTTTTTTGAGAGGGTTATCATTTGGTCTGAGGAAATAGCACTGGGCTGAAATATGGTATATCGAATACAAAGACCTCATCTTGAAAGAAGTTTGTTTATTCTTTACAAATGTTAATATAACACATTCAGAACTCCCGAAAATAGTCCGTCCAGTACATTAGTTCGGAAATGAGAGCAGGTGGGGAAGCTTGCATTGCTAATGTAGGTGAAGGATGAAATTCACCTCCTGGGGAGAGCTAGCTGAAGGTCTATGCACCACTTAAGTCCTATTTTAATCTCTGCACAAGGATGAGTTTCACTGAGAGAGCTTGAGACTCCTGGTGTAGCAGTCTGCAACCTTTCCTCAGACTATAGTTAATAAAATAGGAAAGAAAAGGAAGGAAATCATCCCCAGTTTTAGCTGTAGTCCAAAAAAAAAAAAAAAGAAGATTCTCAGAGATCTTTTAACTAAAAACACCTCTGACTTTGAAAATCAAATTTGGCAAACAACTTGTCTAGAGCAAGTTTGCATTGATTTTGATATGTTTGAAAGAAATAGCAGCTCTAGGATTCTGTCTATTAACTATTTGCATACACATTTTCAGTGTATATGTCAATATACATTCCAATTCTCATATAAATACATATGCAAACAGAGCTAAAAGATTTATTATTACTTATTCAAACTGTTTGATAAATATGCGTTCATACAACAGACCACTAGGATCCATTGGCACAATCATTTTCCTATTAAAAATAGTCCCTCTGAATACTTTAAAGAGAGTCTCTCTCTCTCCATTTTTTGATTTACAATGGTGACAAGAGCTAATTCCATTCCTGTCATGATATTTTAAAATGGGAATATTATTTTTAGGCAATCATGCAGCGTTATCTCTCATGAATTTACTAGCAGGCGGGCTGTGAGTATTCTCATGCAAAGTCAAACTCTACAAAGTCAGACTCTGCAAAGCACTGTGACCCATAGCATATGTGTGCAGTATTGTGCCCCATGGTGATCTAACAAGTGTGAAAATTACTCATCTTTCCACATTAAATAATAAACTGTGACAACTCTGTCTTGTCAGTGCTCTTTGCACTGAGGATGTGTATTTCTTTCTTTTTTCTTTAATAAAAACTACCTTTTAAAACATACAAACAAATGGGAAATTATTATGGCAATTAAAAAAAAATAAAACAAAACCAAAATCCACCAAACCAAACAACATGAAAATCCCAAAGCAAAACTCAGGTAGGTTGAAGACTGAGCACCAGCCTTTGACCATCTTTTGTTTTTTTGGTTTGTGTCAGTCTTATTATCATTTCAATACAATTTCTGATGCCTCCCTCAATATTAAATTTTAGAGAAGCTTACTACGGATATACTACTCTCTGTGCAGAAATCTGATTATGTGCAGTGAAAAAGAAACATTTCATACGTTAGAATATTGCTAGAGTAAGATACAATTACATAATTTTCAGGGATGTGCCTGTACTGAGGCCTAATCTCAGGTTGATAAATTTAACAGAAGAGGACTTTTTTTAATCAACAGGAAGAAAAAAAAAACACACACACATACACACACACACACACACACATTAAAAAGTGCTTTTCAGGACCATTTCAGAAGGCATGTGATTACTCCTTTCTGACATCTTATCCTTGATTTTGACACTGTTCATGTTCCTTTACCTTATAATCCTATCCTTGATTCCTCTATGAGAAAGTTGATTGGCATGGAAGTGATTGCTTTAAATGTGATCCTCCCACAACAATTAAAATAAATAAGTGCAAACAGTAAATCCAAAGCTGAAAGCACATTCAGTTGCAGACTACATAATATGAAAACCAACCAGGATACAGAATCTTATGCAGAGGGCCAAATGCTATGCAGAATCTTATGCAGAGGGCCAAATGCTATGTATGAGAAGTAAAGAGTTTTTCATATGGGACTTAATACTTGAAAATGAACTGCAGTGAAATAAACCTTAGACCAGAGACAAGCTTGGATAGCTTGGTAATGAGGATGATTTATTTTGATTCTCACTTCTGATTTCTGAGTTGTCACTGCTGTTGTATACTTTATCCATGCAACTTTGCACAACTGGCAGTGCTGAATATAAACCAAAGCCATATGTTTATGTCCTGTTGCCAAATGACTACAGCAAATAGTTCCATTATTCCCTTAGGTAACCAATGTGTGCCAAAGATTTCTATTAGTCTGCTTTCCCAAGGCATCAGAGTGCAGAGTCACAGCTTTATGAAATTAAGGGGCAACTGCCAGCTTTGTATTTTTAGCACAAATTTATAAAATTTATCCTGCATAAAGATTGCTTGATTCAAGTTGAAATGTGATGCTGTTTTTTTCACATTTAGGAGCTTTTTAACTTGAAAAATGTTGAATTTGATATCTTCCTTCTATATCTCAGACTACACATGGTGGAAAATATACTAAGTGTTAAGAAATGGTTTCTTTTAACAACATTAAAAAAAACTGAATTATAATGAAGAGAAAACTACTAAGATAACTGGCAAATGGGACAAAGTATGTGCCCCCATCTTATAGAAAGAAGGAATTAAAAAAAAATTAAAATCAACATATATTATCAAATCAGATGTTTTATCAACATGTCATCTCCTTCAAGTGAAATAAAAATGATATGTTTTAAAACATCTTTTCAGTGATGAAAGGTTTATGGAGATGTGAAAATATTTCTGCCTCTTGCCAATTCATAAAGACAGAGTTGGGTTCTGAAACTAAAGAGTAGAACTTTTACATATTTAAAATGTTCAACTATTTGACTATGGCCAAACATTGTTAGACTTGAGTCTTGCACACTGGTATATTTTAAAATACTAGCCAAAATAAACACATCTGCAATGGAAATAGCAATGCTACAAATAGATCATATATTTTCCTGAGCTTAATACAGAAACATACTTTGACTGAAGTTCATTTTCATGAATGAATTCTCCCACCTTTGCCTGCTTCCGGGTGAAATTCTGTGCAGATTCCAAATGACCAAATCCGTCACTCTGACCAAGATACCTTTTCTGATTTAACAAACTATCCAGAAATTCATTCTCTGAAAGAAAGAACGCAGATACACTACATCAAACACAGATGAAGTAGGACTGATTTACATCAAATGGGGAAAATATCCAGGTGCAACACTTTCTAGCATAGTATTGTCAAGTTACATTGTAAACACACAAAAAGGTTTAATGCTGCTGTTAAAAGAGGCAAAACAAAAGTCAACTCTTTTTTTTTAACTACCTTTGGTTACAGTGTTAATGCACTCATTCACATCTTAAGAATTTGACCTACAGCAAGAAAAGTTTCCCATTTTACTATATTTAAAAATACATATCCATGCATTTTCATCACAGAAGCATAATGTCTCTTTGGATATTCTTATAACTCCTTGTTAAGCAAAACAAAGTTTTGGTACCTGGTGTGGAATGGGATGTATTCTAAACTACTGCAAGCTTTAGTTGTAAGCTTGCTGAGTGTTATTAGTTAATTATTTAAAAGTGCCAATATTTTAAAATATTTGCATTAGGCCAGTGTTTCCTATATAAACTAATTGAATGAAAGGAAGGAAGTTTCCCTGATCCTGATTTTACAGCCTTTCTCTGAGCAAATTCCCACTGAAATCAAGGGTGAAGATGAGCTGCAGGAACAGGGATATGTGGATCTACAGTAATGCAAGCCTTATATTCAAAAGTGCTGAAAAACCTACAGCTCCTGAAGACTTTAGTGAGAGTTCAGAATACTGGTGCCTATGGAAATCAAGCCCTTTGTGTTCAGTTATTTGCATACAGTCTATCACTGCCACGTCTGCCCTGATGACAAGAATGACGTCATTTCAGTTTAGGAGCACTTGAAACGTCAGAGTTCCCTTTGAAATACTGTACAGCGTATTTAGTCAATACATGCATGATTAGCGCATACAGTGCAGCCTGATGGCAACATTTATCCTCCAATGTTTGAAACTTCAAGCTCAAACTTTGTCTATTCAGTTGACAAAGTTTGATGAAGCCTTGTCAATACAATTTGAATATGTCATTTGAAAAACTGGAATGCTGTTTCAGGGTGACTGGGATTTATTTAACTGCTAACTTATGTCTGACTCTCAGTAGATCAAGTCTTGCCTTAAAATCCTATCAACTACTTTAATCAAAACGAATAAAACTTTATCAAGTAACGAAACAGACAACAAAATAACATAGCGGGAGAGGGAGGAATGACAAGTAGCACAGCAGCTAGAAGGATTTTAAGCTATTATACACAATAAGTTGTTGGAGAAGGTGCTGTTTACCCTCAGAAGCCTTTTTTCATTATTCTAGCTCAACAGCAGTTTAAAAAACACAAGAGTTTTAAACCTTCCCACCTGCCTTTTCCTCTTTGCAACACACTAACCTAAAACAAAAAGATCCCTGAAAACAGACATATGCTGGTGAAAAAAGCTCTTTCTAAAGTCTGAAACTTAGCAGCTTTTTGTCTAAAATCCTATCATGTTATGTATTTATTAGCAATACATTTTCCATTTATTTTCTCAAAGATTGCCAATAAAGACCTAAATCACATAAGGGAGTAGTCGTAAACCCTCTGAGTTCCCTAATGTCAAACTCATTAGCATCCGAATAACCACACAGCAGCACATCATCTGCACAATTGCAATTTTTTACTACTTTTAATAGCGTTTCTCAAAGGGCTCATTTTCAACTTTCTTCAGTGGTTAGTTGGTTCTCAGGGGAAAAGGAGCTTCCTGACGCTCACAGCTTCCACTCAACAACCAGGCCGTTTGCTGTCAGATGCATCAGCCCTCTGCCCTAACCCCATCTGCTGTCTCTCTCATCCTGAGGGACTGAGAGTTAAGACAGCACAGCTGAGATCCTCTTGGCAAAGTGCACAAAGAGCACAAAAATATATAACTTTTCACATTTACTTTTACATAATAACTAACTGTATTTTAAAAAAAATCGTAGTTTAAAAAGGACTTTGTGGAAAAAGTGCATTCAACAGTGCAATTTTCTATTTGATTCCTATCTGCCTTGTGTTATAGATGATCATCTACCTTCATAAACTAGAGATTATTAAAGTAAAATAATGATAAGACTATAAAATGCAAAACAAAACTCTCATAAGTTTTAATTACAAATATAACTTTATCAATAAACAGGGTGACCAGATGTCAAGTTTTTAAAGGGACAGTCTCGTTTTTTGGGACTTTTTCTTATATAGGCGCCTATTATCCCCCACCCCCTGTTCTGTTTTTTCAAAGTTGCTATCTGGTCATCCTATCAATAAATAGTTTTAGATGTGCTGGTCCTGTGTTTGTTTCAGATAAGGAGGGACTAACCACCTTACAGCTGATTCCTGGGTAAGAACACATTTCTGTAATATACTGTAATGCAGCTGCCATATTATCAACAAGGTATGTCAGACTACATTGTGTCATAGGATGTGACATACCTAATGCAACATGTTTTGTGTGTCATCTGTGTCACCTGTTCAAAGAACCATTTATATTTCACATATAATGCTAGGTAGCATCAGATATTGCAGATTGCAAATTATTTCTTTTATGCAGAGGATGGATTATGATCTACTCCAATACCTAACTATTCAAAAATGATTTGGTGAACAAAATATTTATTTTACTATAGAAGTGTAATCAATCGCCTTTTTTTATCCACTAGTTCTAAGAAAATTAACTATGGGCCAAATGCTGAGAGATAGTGCAGAGCCCAAGCAAAAGAGCTTTAGGCTGCAGTGCAGGTCTGAAAGATGATATCCTTCGCCCCAACCCATTAGACAATCTCTGCAGCTGGCCAGCAGCCTCTATTGTCCATCCACGCTGGAAGAAAGACAAGAGGCCACAGATATGGATGTGGTTTAATTAAGCTGAACTGTATTCGCTTATAATATCTGGGAGTACCTGGCATATATGATGGAAATGGCCTGTTAATCTGTTACTCCAGGTTCTTACAGTGGCATCTATCACCACAGTACACAAGCATCTCTTAATGAAGGGGTCTGGCCCAATCGATCCAGGCTTTGCGTGAATCCACTGAACCAAGTCAGGGAGAGCTAAGGAGACTTATCATGGAGATCCCCCTCCATAATGTGCACAGGACTGGAGATCTACGGCATGAGGGCCTCACTGCTTTCAACACTACTACTACCCATGAAGCTGTCATAGGATTTCTAACTACATATGAGCCTTATATACCAGAGAGGACATATGTCACAATAAAGGGCAAATGGACACTGCAAATTCAACTTGAATGGTAAAATCTACACACAAAAAAGATGGAAAGAATATTTAATTTCACTTGTCATTGCTACTGCTCCAAGCTGAAGCAAGTCACCCTGAATCTTTGCTACTAGTCTTTTTGTTTATAGCTACTTCCGGTGCAAAGCATAGAATTGACTCCTAAGTCCAAACCTAATAAGATCCATGATTCATACCATAATGCTGATAGAAATCACAGCTTGGACTCTGTTCCTGAAATCTGATCCCTCGGCCCCTGCAGTGTCTCAACGGGACAGTGTATGTGGGTAAGGATCCAGTCCCCTAGATCAGATCACAAGCTCACACCCTTCATCATTTCTAAAAACGTTGATTCCTCAGAACTTTAATATGAAGAATAAATATGCTGAAAATGTAGATGATTTGACTATAAAATATGAGTTTGTTTTCTCTATCAGTATAGGCAATGTAATACACAAGCTGTACGATATCAGGAAGGAAAAGATTCCCTCTGAACATTAAGATTAGTTTGCTACTGATGAATTTGATTTTCCTTCATTTACTGCAACCCTAGATGATCAACTGTAATGATGAAAGTATTAAACAAATTGTCATTTAGAGCAGTCTGTGAACATTCAACCCAGAATTAAAAAAAATACAAAAGGAAACAAAGCCCACCACATTTATCAGTGCAATTTAAAAATAATTATTCACATGTACAGTAAGTGGCAATGGTTTCTCTTTGTAACACAACATATTCTAAGAAATTTAAAGATCTATAAATACCTCAGCCATAAACTTGAAGAGACAAGATGCAACAGAAAAGCAAATTTTAATCCATTTGATTTATTCTGATTTAGGCCCAGGTACTGGAAAGGCTTAAGCATGTGTGGAACTTTACACAGGGCAGTAATCTCATTATCTTCAATATTATGCACACACTTATGTCCTATTTCAGCTAGATTCAGAACCATGTATTTAATGTTAAACACATGAGTAGGGCTGGTGGTTTCAACGGGACTACTCATGCACATCAGTGTTGGCAGGATTGAGACTTTAGATTGGAATGTCCTTGGGGCAGAGAATTTGTCTTTATCTAAGTTGTATTAAATGACCAGTGAACTTTTGCGCTGCATAAATAAAAATCCATCTAATTACATTGGTGCTTTATTTCCAAACATCAGGCTTAACTTTGTTTTACCTGTTACTGCATTGTGATGAACATGAGGTCATTTTGCCTGTGCTGGAAAGCCTTCTAACACCAGCATTTGTCCTTTTCAATACCTGTGAAAATATACCCTCAGCCCTTCTTCTCTCTCTCTTTTAAACACTGCAGTAATTCCAGTGCTATGTGCAAGATCATATTTCGCCTCACAGGGTTTAACTTTCACCTGATTTAAGCAACAAAATATCCCTCAAAGATGCCTGAGGCCTCATTGTAATTAACATAACTGCATTTAGATGTTATTCATGACTGATAATTCCAACACCTTGTGCAAAAAAAAAAAAAAAAAGGTTGCTTGCTGTAAACATTATAAACATATTCAAATAAGCTTAACACAATCTGCCATGCTTATTTCTGCCTAGATCATGGACCAGTGAAATGGTTAATGCAAATGGATTTATAATTTGCTTTGGGGGGCCAGTTTCTTCTCCTTATTTAT
>NC_133770.1:228927819-228952819 GCF_003597395.2 Chelonoidis abingdonii
GCAAATAGTTCCATTATTCCCTTAGGTAACCAATGTGTGCCAAAGATTTCTATTAGTCTGCTTTCCCAAGGCATCAGAGAGCAGAGTCACAGCTTTATGAAATTAAGGGGCAACTGCCAGCTTTGTATTTTTAGCACAAATTTATAAAATTTATCCTGCATAAAGATTGCTTGATTCAAGTTGAAATGTGATGCTGTTTTTTTCACATTTAGGAGCTTTTTAACTTGAAAAATGTTGAATTTGATATCTTCCTTCTATATCTCAGACTACACATGGTGGAAAATATACTAAGTGTTAAGAAATGGTTTCTTTTAACAACATTAAAAAAAACTGAATTATAATGAAGAGAAAACTACTAAGATAACTGGCAAATGGGACAAAGTATGTGCCCCCATCTTATAGAAAGAAGGAATTAAAAAAAAATTAAAATCAACATATATTATCAAATCAGATGTTTTATCAACATGTCATCTCCTTCAAGTGAAATAAAAATGATATGTTTTAAAACATCTTTTCAGTGATGAAAGGTTTATGGAGATGTGAAAATATTTCTGCCTCTTGCCAATTCATAAAGACAGAGTTGGGTTCTGAAACTAAAGAGTAGAACTTTTACATATTTAAAATGTTCAACTATTTGACTATGGCCAAACATTGTTAGACTTGAGTCTTGCACACTGGTATATTTTAAAATACTAGCCAAAATAAACACATCTGCAATGGAAATAGCAATGCTACAAATAGATCATATATTTTCCTGAGCTTAATACAGAAACATACTTTGACTGAAGTTCATTTTCATGAATGAATTCTCCCACCTTTGCCTGCTTCCGTGTGAAATTCTGTGCAGATTCCAAATGACCAAATCCGTCACTCTGACCAAGATACCTTTTCTGATTTAACAAACTATCCAGAAATTCATTCTCTGAAAGAAAGAACGCAGATACACTACATCAAACACAGATGAAGTAGGACTGATTTACATCAAATGGGGAAAATATCCAGGTGCAACACTTTCTAGCATAGTATTGTCAAGTTACATTGTAAACACACAAAAAGGTTTAATGCTGCTGTTAAAAGAGGCAAAACAAAAGTCAACTCTTTTTTTTTAACTACCTTTGGTTACAGTGTTAATGCACTCATTCACATCTTAAGAATTTGACCTACAGCAAGAAAAGTTTCCCATTTTACTATATTTAAAAATACATATCCATGCATTTTCATCACAGAAGCATAATGTCTCTTTGGATATTCTTATAACTCCTTGTTAAGCAAAACAAAGTTTTGGTACCTGGTGTGGAATGGGATGTATTCTAAACTACTGCAAGCTTTAGTTGTAAGCTTGCTGAGTGTTATTAGTTAATTATTTAAAAGTGCCAATATTTTAAAATATTTGCATTAGGCCAGTGTTTCCTATATAAACTAATTGAATGAAAGGAAGGAAGTTTCCCTGATCCTGATTTTACAGCCTTTCTCTGAGCAAATTCCCACTGAAATCAAGGGTGAAGATGAGCTGCAGGAACAGGGATATGTGGATCTACAGTAATGCAAGCCTTATATTCAAAAGTGCTGAAAAACCTACAGCTCCTGAAGACTTTAGTGAGAGTTCAGAATACTGGTGCCTATGGAAATCAAGCCCTTTGTGTTCAGTTATTTGCATACAGTCTATCACTGCCACGTCTGCCCTGATGACAAGAATGACGTCATTTCAGT
Source organism: Chelonoidis abingdonii (assembly GCF_003597395.2). Lineage (NCBI taxonomy): Eukaryota > Metazoa > Chordata > Testudines > Testudinidae > Chelonoidis > Chelonoidis abingdonii. The sequence continues at coordinate 228,929,530 of NC_133770.1, forward strand.
TTAGGAGCACTTGAAACGTCAGAGTTCCCTTTGAAATACTGTACAGCGTATTTAGTCAATACATGCATGATTAGCGCATACAGTGCAGCCTGATGGCAACATTTATCCTCCAATGTTTGAAACTTCAAGCTCAAACTTTGTCTATTCAGTTGACAAAGTTTGATGAAGCCTTGTCAATACAATTTGAATATGTCATTTGAAAAACTGGAATGCTGTTTCAGGGTGACTGGGATTTATTTAACTGCTAACTTATGTCTGACTCTCAGTAGATCAAGTCTTGCCTTAAAATCCTATCAACTACTTTAATCAAAACGAATAAAACTTTATCAAGTAACGAAACAGACAACAAAATAACATAGCGGGAGAGGGAGGAATGACAAGTAGCACAGCAGCTAGAAGGATTTTAAGCTATTATACACAATAAGTTGTTGGAGAAGGTGCTGTTTACCCTCAGAAGCCTTTTTTCATTATTCTAGCTCAACAGCAGTTTAAAAAACACAAGAGTTTTAAACCTTCCCACCTGCCTTTTCCTCTTTGCAACACACTAACCTAAAACAAAAAGATCCCTGAAAACAGACATATGCTGGTGAAAAAAGCTCTTTCTAAAGTCTGAAACTTAGCAGCTTTTTGTCTAAAATCCTATCATGTTATGTATTTATTAGCAATACATTTTCCATTTATTTTCTCAAAGATTGCCAATAAAGACCTAAATCACATAAGGGAGTAGTCGTAAACCCTCTGAGTTCCCTAATGTCAAACTCATTAGCATCCGAATAACCACACAGCAGCACATCATCTGCACAATTGCAATTTTTTACTACTTTTAATAGCGTTTCTCAAAGGGCTCATTTTCAACTTTCTTCAGTGGTTAGTTGGTTCTCAGGGGAAAAGGAGCTTCCTGACGCTCACAGCTTCCACTCAACAACCAGGCCGTTTGCTGTCAGATGCATCAGCCCTCTGCCCTAACCCCATCTGCTGTCTCTCTCATCCTGAGGGACTGAGAGTTAAGACAGCACAGCTGAGATCCTCTTGGCAAAGTGCACAAAGAGCACAAAAATATATAACTTTTCACATTTACTTTTACATAATAACTAACTGTATTTTAAAAAAAATCGTAGTTTAAAAAGGACTTTGTGGAAAAAGTGCATTCAACAGTGCAATTTTCTATTTGATTCCTATCTGCCTTGTGTTATAGATGATCATCTACCTTCATAAACTAGAGATTATTAAAGTAAAATAATGATAAGACTATAAAATGCAAAACAAAACTCTCATAAGTTTTAATTACAAATATAACTTTATCAATAAACAGGGTGACCAGATGTCAAGTTTTTAAAGGGACAGTCTCGTTTTTTGGGACTTTTTCTTATATAGGCGCCTATTATCCCCCACCCCCTGTTCTGTTTTTTCAAAGTTGCTATCTGGTCATCCTATCAATAAATAGTTTTAGATGTGCTGGTCCTGTGTTTGTTTCAGATAAGGAGGGACTTACCACCTTACAGCTGATTCCTGGGTAAGAACACATTTCTGTAATATACTGTAATGCAGCTGCCATATTATCAACAAGGTATGTCAGACTACATTGTGTCATAGGATGTGACATACCTAATGCAACATGTTTTGTGTGTCATCTGTGTCACCTGTTCAAAGAACCATTTATATTTCACATATAATGCTAGGTAGCATCAGATATTGCAGATTGCAAATTATTTCTTTTATGCAGAGGATGGATTATGATCTACTCCAATACCTAACTATTCAAAAATGATTTGGTGAACAAAATATTTATTTTACTATAGAAGTGTAATCAATCGCCTTTTTTTATCCACTAGTTCTAAGAAAATTAACTATGGGCCAAATGCTGAGAGATAGTGCAGAGCCCAAGCAAAAGAGCTTTAGGCTGCAGTGCAGGTCTGAAAGATGATATCCTTCGCCCCAACCCATTAGACAATCTCTGCAGCTGGCCAGCAGCCTCTATTGTCCATCCACGCTGGAAGAAAGACAAGAGGCCACAGATATGGATGTGGTTTAATTAAGCTGAACTGTATTCGCTTATAATATCTGGGAGTACCTGGCATATATGATGGAAATGGCCTGTTAATCTGTTACTCCAGGTTCTTACAGTGGCATCTATCACCACAGTACACAAGCATCTCTTAATGAAGGGGTCTGGCCCAATCGATCCAGGCTTTGCGTGAATCCACTGAACCAAGTCAGGGAGAGCTAAGGAGACTTATCATGGAGATCCCCCTCCATAATGTGCACAGGACTGGAGATCTACGGCATGAGGGCCTCACTGCTTTCAACACTACTACTACCCATGAAGCTGTCATAGGATTTCTAACTACATATGAGCCTTATATACCAGAGAGGACATATGTCACAATAAAGGGCAAATGGACACTGCAAATTCAACTTGAATGGTAAAATCTACACACAAAAAAGATGGAAAGAATATTTAATTTCACTTGTCATTGCTACTGCTCCAAGCTGAAGCAAGTCACCCTGAATCTTTGCTACTAGTCTTTTTGTTTATAGCTACTTCCGGTGCAAAGCATAGAATTGACTCCTAAGTCCAAACCTAATAAGATCCATGATTCATACCATAATGCTGATAGAAATCACAGCTTGGACTCTGTTCCTGAAATCTGATCCCTCGGCCCCTGCAGTGTCTCAACGGGACAGTGTATGTGGGTAAGGATCCAGTCCCCTAGATCAGATCACAAGCTCACACCCTTCATCATTTCTAAAAACGTTGATTCCTCAGAACTTTAATATGAAGAATAAATATGCTGAAAATGTAGATGATTTGACTATAAAATATGAGTTTGTTTTCTCTATCAGTATAGGCAATGTAATACACAAGCTGTACGATATCAGGAAGGAAAAGATTCCCTCTGAACATTAAGATTAGTTTGCTACTGATGAATTTGATTTTCCTTCATTTACTGCAACCCTAGATGATCAACTGTAATGATGAAAGTATTAAACAAATTGTCATTTAGAGCAGTCTGTGAACATTCAACCCAGAATTAAAAAAAATACAAAAGGAAACAAAGCCCACCACATTTATCAGTGCAATTTAAAAATAATTATTCACATGTACAGTAAGTGGCAATGGTTTCTCTTTGTAACACAACATATTCTAAGAAATTTAAAGATCTATAAATACCTCAGCCATAAACTTGAAGAGACAAGATGCAACAGAAAAGCAAATTTTAATCCATTTGATTTATTCTGATTTAGGCCCAGGTACTGGAAAGGCTTAAGCATGTGTGGAACTTTACACAGGGCAGTAATCTCATTATCTTCAATATTATGCACACACTTATGTCCTATTTCAGCTAGATTCAGAACCATGTATTTAATGTTAAACACATGAGTAGGGCTGGTGGTTTCAACGGGACTACTCATGCACATCAGTGTTGGCAGGATTGAGACTTTAGATTGGAATGTCCTTGGGGCAGAGAATTTGTCTTTATCTAAGTTGTATTAAATGACCAGTGAACTTTTGCGCTGCATAAATAAAAATCCATCTAATTACATTGGTGCTTTATTTCCAAACATCAGGCTTAACTTTGTTTTACCTGTTACTGCATTGTGATGAACATGAGGTCATTTTGCCTGTGCTGGAAAGCCTTCTAACACCAGCATTTGTCCTTTTCAATACCTGTGAAAATATACCCTCAGCCCTTCTTCTCTCTCTCTTTTAAACACTGCAGTAATTCCAGTGCCATGTGCAAGATCATATTTCGCCTCACAGGGTTTAACTTTCACCTGATTTAAGCAACAAAATATCCCTCAAAGATGCCTGAGGCCTCATTGTAATTAACATAACTGCATTTAGATGTTATTCATGACTGATAATTCCAACACCTTGTGCAAAAAAAAAAAAAAAAAGGTTGCTTGCTGTAAACATTATAAACATATTCAAATAAGCTTAACACAATCTGCCATGCTTATTTCTGCCTAGATCATGGACCAGTGAAATGGTTAATGCAAATGGATTTATAATTTGCTTTGGGGGGCCAGTTTCTTCTCCTTATTTATTAGCCCAGCTGATGGGGCAGATTTGATGAGGCACTTCTGGAATAATTGAGTCATCACACAAAGAAGGCTGCTAGCATTCAGAGTGGTTTTATCAGCAGCAAGCAGGCCTGATTACTGACAATTACACTCTGATCCGGTGATGGAGGAGAAAGAGCCAACGAGTGGGAAATGTCCGTGTTTCTATCCAGGAATAATTTCTACATTCATTTTACATGCTAAGTGTTTCCTATCTCTGCATAATAAACTGTAAACAGGAATAGATGGCACAATGTCCCTTAATATTTCCTGGTAATGAAGACACAAATGTACAGTGAGTGCTGATAAATATAGATGAAACATAAGCTATTCTCTGAGTCTGTATTGTTACCTTTAAAATAAATTTATTTTGGAGGTAAAAGCATAATCATAGCTAATGCAAAAAAATGACAGAAGATTGAAGCTGTCCTTGTAACTACACAGAAACTTTGTAAAAGTCCTGTTAATCACTGCTGCTTTAGAGGTTCACAAGCTGAAGGTGATACACAGGAAAGTACATCATTTTGTTTCTCAACTATGTAAGAACACTTTTGGTTAGTCACAGTAAAGGAGAGCAACAACAGTGACCTCCATTAACATTTCAGAGAGAGCACATCTCAATGCTAAACTGAAAAACAATGAAGCTGGCACTAGAAGACATCTTCACTATTATAAATTTCCAATTCCCTCCCATCAGGCCTTTAAGAACAGGGTGTTTATAATGAATAATAAAGTTAGACCTTAGATTGCATGATTTGTTATGTTTAGCAATGTATTACTGTCTTTAGAATGATTTTTTTTTACCAGTAAGATGTGGTTTATTAGCAAAAGTGTAAAGCAGAGCCTTAGAAAAATCTGTTTCCTCTGTGACCCAGAACACAAAGTCACGGAGTTGAAATGTGATTTGTATTTGTTGATGGGCAACTATGGATTTCAGCTGGAAAATGTTAATACTTTAATCTATCCAGAATTTTTTTCTTTTTTAGAGTTGGTCAGGCATGAAACACTGAATAATAAACTTCTTCATGTTTGTTTATCCTTTTTCCTCTTTTAAGCTGCTTCATAACTTCAAAAGGACTAAAAGTTATTCTCTGTTCTCCTGTGGTAACTATGGTAACTATTTTCATTAAACTAAGCACTTAACTTCAAGGCTTGTGCTACGATGATATGCATTATTCTGAGTAGAACTACACCATAACAACCTTATGATTTCAGAGCACTTTTTATACAAAGTTCAAAAAGCACACGCCATTGATTCTGTAACATAGGGGTGCTTTTATTTTAAAATGTATTTACTCTTTTAAGTCTATGCAATTTTTCCTTCATAGAGGATTCAATGCTGCAAGGTGCTGAGTGTGAGGAGCTGCTGCAATTGATTTCAGCAGGAGTTGACAGTGCTCAGCACATCAAAAGGGGGTGCTTAGCAGTTGCAGAACTGAGCCCAAAGTGAAAAGCCTGGCTCATACAAAAAACTATAGTCAGTTACACTTGATTCTTATGTTTTCAGTTACATAGTGGCAGCACTCATACAACTCAGGAAAGAATGATCATCACTTCTCCAATATTTAAAGTTTTAATCTCTGTTACTACTTTTCTTGCCTGTGGTTTCTGGCTGTCATAACCAGATTTTGGGGGAGTAACTTTACAGCTAGAATTGGTATAAAGAATCTCCTTATACAGTATAAGTAACTGCAGCTAATTAACTTATTTAATTATTGTCTTTTGTTCATTTTCAGACATGGAGCCAAATGGTACAATGAATCTAAAATACAAGTTATAATTCAGAAAGAGACAAACACCACTCAGTGTTCAGATGCATTCATCTTCTTCAGCGGCCTCTCTCTTCATTGGGCATGACAGACGCATTCAGAGTAGGGAAAGTCATACAAAAGGAAGAAGTGTGCCATCCTTCAACATGCAAATCACACATGTTCATTAACTTCAGGAGTGTCATGTGAAGTACAGTCTGCCACCACCTAAGAGACTTCAATGACCCAAACTACTAAAGACAATTAGACTTGCTTGCACTATTGCACTAACCATAGGTTCCCGGAACCATGGTGAACAACAGAGAAAAAACTTGAAAAACGGAGCGAGAAAGACCATGCATACATGACAACCGAACAGGGCTTTACTTGCCTGACGCCAAAGCATTGAAAAGATTTGTCAGGCTGGATTCCCTCTTGTAGCCAAGATATGTTCAGCACAGGCCCAGAGTGTGTGTGTCTGTAAGTCTTTGTGGTTTTGTCCAGCAACTTATATGTTTAAGGGTCCATTCTAGCAACCAGGGATCGTTGGTGTGCAGCAACATTCTGACCATTCTCTCCTTTTCCTGGGCTATTCCAGGAGCCAGGAGAAGGTTGGTATAAAACCACTACAGCAGCTTTATGCCACCTTGGGGTTGTCCATTCCCTCAGGAGGCTGGATAAATTGACCCCTTGGTGCTACAGGAGCAGTGCAAAAATCTGTACCAGGACCATCATATACAAAAGAGGCACCTTGAAGTGGATGGGGCTTCAGGAAAATGTCATTCCTGCCTCTGACACTGATGTATTTTGTGACTTTGGTCAAGTCATTTAACCTTCCACTAAAAATAAGAACAATGATGCTTATCCTACTTTGTAAGATGCATTTTGTTATAAAAAGTGCTAAGTATTATTATCATCATTCATTTAGTTTACCAGCATGCTGCTACCTAACTAGTATATTATTTAGGTTTCCCCCCCCCCCAAAATGGTTTTTCTTTCTCTTTAAACTTTTCCCAAGAAAAAATGTGAAAAACGATATTTCCAAGAAGAACGGAGACTAAGGAACAAATGATGTATGGCAAGGTAATTTGAAAGATGTAGTTGGTCCTTTATCTGCCATATTTTTCACAAAATCAGGAGATTGTTTCAATATCCATACACCGGGACATGTGTCCTGTAAAAGTCTGTTGTGTTAATGGCTTAAATGCTTTAATATTAGGTGTAAATCATTCTCTCAGCAAATATACTTAGTCCTTTCTGATTTGGATGCTTTTTCTCTCATTGATGAAAACATGACAACAATTATGTGTACTTTTTTTTGTAAGTGTGAATTCACATATTGTATAGACACAGTAAACACTAAATGGCATTTAAAGGAAACAACTTCTAAAGGGAACGGTTTCGGCTGATACGAGTGTGATAGAGTAAGAAAAGATTAAACACAATTCTAAGCTTAACCTTGATACAGAATGTAAAAAAAAGGGTGCTTTAGAAACTTACCTACTGTAACTATTATATCCTATTAGTAAATTAATAATGCTTCAACAGTCATTCTGTTATGAAAAATTCAGGTCATTTACACAGAATATGACTATCTAGGAGATCAAATATATGTTTCAAATGTTATTTTGTTTGAGTTATCAATAGTTGTGATTCTATACAGTTTACATTAAGATTCACTGGTGAAATCCTGGGTTCACAGAGGTGAATGATAAAACTTCCATTGACTTCAGTAGTTCATATTCCTATTGTTTATATTCTGACAGCACTCACATTGTGCTAGGTGCCAGCCACATGTGTATATGAAAACGGAACTCCTGCCTTGAAGAGTTTAGAATTTAAGATGGTTATAAACTCCTGAAATGTCAAACACACACCCAAATGTGGTACTTTTGAAAATGTCCATAGCATGTGTATGACTTTAGCTGATAGTTATATTACTTTTGATAAGGCCTGAATCCTGAATCATGAGTCTGAATATGTTACCATAGCCTGTCCTGTCCTTTGGATCCCACATGAAATCAAGGGTTCTGTCTCTTCTGTTGACACTCCAAATCCCCAAATATTAGGAGAAAAATGAAGGAGCTTCTGGCTTTTTTATGCAGCGAATATTCCCTTTTATTTAATCTTTACTTACTCATTCTAATGAAAGCAAAATTTCTTTTTGGGCTGTCTGCATTGTCATTGATCAGAAACATTTTCTAACGCAAAAAGAAATACATACTCAGGGTAGGTCTACATTACAAAGACTATATCAGCATAGCGATGTCATCATAGCTATGTTGGCATAACCCCATAGTGGTGCAGCCTACAATGATGGAAGGGGGTTTTCTGTCTGCATAGAAATACCACCTCCCCGAATGATGGTAGCTATAGTGACAGAAGTATTCTCTGTTGACAGAGCTGCGTCTACACTGTGGGTTAGGTCAGCACAGGAGTGTGGATTTTTCACACTCTTGACCAAGGTAGCTATACCAGTCTAACTTTTAAGTCTAGGCCAGGCCTCAGTTAAATGATAACAACATCCAACAGTGTATCCAATACCTGCTTTATGTGAAATAACTATTCTCTACCTTAAATTGTATATGCCATATATTTCTATGCTTTGTCTACAGATTTTTGAGACTGTCCTCACAGCAATCAAAGAAGGGAAATATTTATAATTAAAAAAACAACCCTCCAGTAACAGCCAAATGGGTGTATACCGATCTCTGAACATCCTTTTTAAGACTGAAAACCTTTTGTGCATTAGGTACCATTCTAGGCCCCTTTTAGGGGCCACACCTGAGAGTGAAAGTGAATTATCAATGACCTTTTTTTAAAAAGAATCAGTGGTTTAACACTAATTTCTAATCAGATCCTACAGAAAGGAACAGCTCGTATGGCAGCTGTACTTTTCCCAGGGTTAATTACCTTTCACTGCTCTCTACTAATGAGTCAGCTGTTCCTGTCATCACACAACTACACTGTGTTCATCTGTAGCTCTAGTTGTGGACAAACACAGTAGCTAGAGCTCTGTTTACATACTGGTGATGTTTGTTGTGCTAAGATTTTGCAAAGCAGTTTTTTAAAAAAAACAACAACCTGAAACTCCTTTCATTTTCATATCTCTTTTCATGAAAATATCTGTTATTCAGAAAGCAGTAATGTTTCTCCCAAGGTCATTGGATTAATCAACAGGACTGAAAAATCAAGCCACCCAAACTAAGAGACATGCAGGGGATTTTTTTATTACTAATATAGCACTTTATTTTGAGGAGTCCAGACATCTATATTTATCTGGTATGTCCTCCATGTACTTTGAGTAAGAAAGTTTATTTAAAACATACTGGTGCGTTAAGTGGTAAAACTCTTTGTAAAATATCATTAACTAGCAGCTCAGACAATACTGGATACAATACTATGTTAGGGAAATAGTTAATTTTACTATTGTGACAAAATCTAAGCTTTAAATAATCTTTTTATGATATTGTCATGCCATTAAAAACCCCAGAAACAAGTAAACATGTTTTACCTTGGGAGAATAGGGTCATCTTCTGTATCTGTACCAGAACCTGGGAGATCTAATTTTCTCCTCTTTTAACCTCACTCCTAGGGACTATGTAAGGCTCACTAAAGTTAATGAGAGTTTTGCCATTGACTTCAGCGGGACCAAGTTTCAATCAATATTTATAAGCTGTCAGTGTCCTTAAACTATGGTAAATTCTAAAAAAAATGCCTGATTCTATTGACCTGCTCCATGTGTAGTTGGAATCATATTTGTTGACTTCAGTGAGAAAAGTAAGTTTTTACAGTTTTTTATTCTGTTCACACTGGAAACCCAACACAACTATAAAAGAGCTCTGGCTGCTGCATCTTCAACAGAATTGTGAACATACCTGTTGGACCAAATTATTTCCTGTGTTATACTTGTGCACCCCCCTGAAGACAATGAGGGTGACAAGGTGTAACTAGGGTCAGAATATGGTGTGCTAGAAATTTATTACTTGTGACAGTGCCAAACAGAGAGATTTTCCAGTTCCAGGGTTTGCAGGGATGGCGTTTAGAAACTAAACAAATTTGATCTGGAAACTGTTGAGGCAAAAATAAACAAAGACTTCAAGACACCACCTTTAGAGAGTCACCCGGCACAGCAGAACCACACTTTAATTTGATGAGAGCACTCACTGTTGACTAATATGGGACACTCATTTCCCCATTGCTCCCAGAAGCTCAGTGAGTCCAGGCAGTAAAGGACCAGGAAATGTACAGTTAAGGGCATTCAAAATGCATTTGTTTATTTGTTTATTGATTGATTGATTCACGCATTAGAAGAAATTCTCACACATAGTTTTGGATTTTAATGTGAAAATGAAATTCTTAGAAGCTCACTAACCAAGATGAAAGACTCACAGAAACCTCAGATCACTCACGTTGGCCCAGGGTCCTCCTTCCCTACACTATTTCCTTCATCCAACAAACTTTCTAGTCTGTCTTGCAACCCCAATGGACCCTCACACACATTCTTCCTCTTTCCAACATATCTTGTATTACCCTCCTTTATCCTTAGAAATCTTCTAAGAGATGAGTTGGCCTTTTCCCCCTATCCTGAGAAACTTCAGGCTACGTAGGAAAAAAAGGATGGCATTTTTGGTTCAACTTCCAACCATTCCTGTGGTGCAATATGGTTAACTTGGAACACAGACTATAGGAAGATTCACTGTGTTCTATCTGAAGCAGAAGGACTGTTTCTTCTCATATTGTCAATGGACCAGGGTGCTGGAAGACAGTTTGTTCTTAGGCTGAAGCTGTGCCCTCTTGCTGGCTCCCACCTTGGAAATGCAAAAGGTAGGAAGCATGCCACATACTTCCCCTAACGGCTTTGGGGATAAAAACCATGAAGTCACCTTCATGGTTCGAGTTCAAATGTTTTGTTTACTCTTTGCCCTTTAAATATTACCAGTCTAATTATGACATTTCTACATTCTAAGGATAAGGAATACCAAAAATCACCATAAAAATGGGGCAAAAATGTTAAGTTTTGAAGGGCACACACTGGCCCATAGTTGCCTTTAAAATGTTCACATTTACCATTTGAAAATGATTAGTTACTGCAGCATTATAGTATTATTCCCTATACTAAATAAGTAAATATGGGGAATATTGTAGTATTATTATTTATATAACTCCCATTGAGTTGTAGACAAATGCTGCTCACTTTTAAACTGGATTTGAAAATAGACATTAGTCGAACATACTCTGGTCACTATATGAAAAGCAACTTGGCTAGTCACGTCAGGAGGAGGACAGGAGGCGATGGATGTGGGTTAATTAGGCTGCCACTTAATTCACCTGAAATATCTGGAAGGACCCAACAATAAATTGTACAGTGCAGGTCATCATCCTTCCCTTAATCATTTCCACATAATCCCCCACCAGCTCTCCTGATGTCTTTCCCTCACAGGAGGTGAAAGGGGGCTGGAAAAGGAGTGGGGGGATCAGCTCCCCACTGTTCCAAATATAGGCGCCCTCCTGTCCGCCTTCCCTTCTGCAGCTCCCTTAAGAGATGCTTGCCTTCAAACCCTGTTCAAATTCATTTTATCTAATAACCATATCCCTTCCATACTGAAAACCTGCACTGGATGTCTGCTATGAGTTGTATACACTAAGCTGTGACATTATGGTCTAAACCACCTGCTCTGCCTCACCGAGTCCCAAACCAGCTGCAGGGAAGGCAAAAATCCCCACCCTGAATCGGCTAATTTGGCAGTGATGGAGAAATTCCTTCCCACCCCATAAAGGGGCAACTAGCATAATGTCCACAGTGGGTCAAGAGGAAACCTGGTCCCGTTGCAAATTTTGTGGGTGGACAGGCGTGGGTGTTGCCTGCTCAATCCCAGTATGAGAGGACTTTTACATGAATGAACAGAATATAAATATCCCCCACTGTTCTGGTCATCAGGAAGGGCAGTGCCTCTCTCCTGACCTAGCCTGACTGCTTCATGCTCTTCTCTTTTTCCCTTGTCCTACTCTGTAAACTTTCCCCCATCCTCTCATCTACCTGCTATAGGGAGAAGGGCCTTTTAAAAGGAGTAAATACTGCTTTTCCTCTGGCAACCAGACAAGTTCTCACCACATAGATGCTGCTGTGAGCACATTCTTAATGGCAACCACCGAAAAGATATATGAGGGAAAGGTCTATTGTGAGGAAGGTGGTCATGAAACTTGTTGGTTTTGTCAAGAAACTACTATATTTTGCTAAGATTCACTTGTAATTCACTTGGATTTTTACTTTAACATTTATCATTTGAAAAGATTAGTGTTACTGCAGCATAACAGTATTTAATCCCTATAATAAATAAATATAGGGAATATTTGCATTTTTTATTATTATTATTATACACATAATTCCCATAGTGTTGTAGATAAAAGCTAGTTACTTTTAAACATCATTTAAAAACAGTTGGCCACTAGTTTACCATTCTTTGGGCACTGTATAAAAAATAACTTTTTAATGGCAACCACTGAAAGGAAAAATGAAGGGGAAATTCTATCATGAGGAAAGTGGTCATGAAACTTGCTGATTTTGTCGGTAAACTAAGATTCAGTTGTAATTCACTTGGAATTTTATTTGACAGGGAAGAAGTGAATCTGTTGGTTTGTGTTCACTGAAATTGTACAAACTGGGTTTTGCACAGCCACAATTCTGAGCACCCTTTTTAGTAACATGTTGGTCTTGATCTTTATCCTCAGACACATCTATGTGTTACAGGAGACACAGAAATCCTAGATGCTTCATAAAATATACCACTATCAAGACTAAGAGTAAGAGCCAGGAAAGAGTAGTGGGGTACCAGGGGCCTGGTTATGGCTGTCTGATTCTTAGGGCCAATCTGGGCTAGCCATGGACATGATGTGAGTTAGGGCAGGTGAACAGCTGCTCCAAGTTACATCAGTTGCACACAATCCCATGGGGACCACATGGCAGCAGAGGGTCAGTGTGGGGTAGTGGAGCACTGCTCCACTCTCCTCCTTGGAGGGGTTCTCAGCTGGACTTTTACAGCCAATATCTAGTCATTTTGCCTTGCCTGAGTGGTGCAAAGTGCCCATATCCTTTCTGAGAAACTGTCTCTATAACTTTAAATAAAAATATTCACAAGAAAATTGAAATCATAAAGTATTTTAAATATAAGAAACACTATATAATCCTCAAGACATTAAATATTATAAGAGGATAAATATACTCCAAGCTTACAAATATATATTTTTAATTCATATAACGTTCTCAATGACTGAAGTCTTAAGAGTGCAACAACATACATGACTTCTATAATGTCAGACACATAAAAAAAAAAAACAGCCAAAGAAAATTGTACACCAGTCCCTCTCTCCAATCCACCCCACCTACCAGGTAAGAGCTGGAGAAAAGAGATTAAAGTTGCACCATTCCCTAAAGTTCCATAACATGAGGCTTTTAGGCCAAAAGGAGAAATGAATTCCAGATCTGAGGGTCCTTTCTTGAGAACATCCTGCCCACTGATGTTAGATCTGGAGTTTATCAGTTTGAGCAACACATCTGATTTCATGTAGCTTTTTATACCATGTATCAATCTGAATCGGAAACAGTTAATCAGTTGGTAGTTTTCTTTATCTTTTATTATCTAATTACAGGGCAAGGAACATCCTGGGGAAAAAATTCTATTCTCTAAACACAGAACAAGAGCTTAACCCCATAGACTCCAGAGGATACAATAAAGCTTAAGGGCAAAATTCTCCTCTCAGACACTTCCAGGAATACTCAGCTTTGGTATCCTGATCCCTACCCATATTGATGAGAGATGTGCACATACCCAAGTTCAACAGTACTATGTGTGTGAGAAAGGAGACTTTTGACCCACGTTTGTAATACATCATCCATGCCGCCCTTACTTGCATGAAATTGCAACAAGAGGTGAGAATCTGTAGGGACAAGAAATATGGACAAATGTAATGTGTTTAGAATAGTTATGGGGGTAAGGTCTTCTTAGAGGTAGACTGCACAGGAGACGCCAATACCAATAGCTATATTACTGGGTCAACAGCTTACAGTTTTTAGGAGGTGGATTTTGAGCAGCATTTTAAAATAGGGATAGAAAATCAGTGAGGGAAAGAGATTATTCTCGAGAGCTAATGAAGTAGCAGCATAGACATCTCAGATAAGAGAGGAGAGGGCGAATAAAAAGGGCTAACTAGAAGAAGGAGTCACGGTGTAAAGGAAAAGATGAGTTAGAGGTGGTCGTGGCCTTGAAGAAGAGGACCATGATTTAATACAAATGGGGACCCAGTAAAGGTTTCTTAACTTTGTATATTAGAAAGGGTAGTACAAGATTAACTCAATAGAGCTGCCCAAGGAGACAGAATACCCAAATGACAAAGCACTAGTACATCATATTTAAGATTAATCAGGGCAGATGTAAATTCATTTGCAAATATTCCATGAGATAGTGCATCTTGATAGCTCAGTGGTTTGAGCATTGGCCTGCTAAATCCATGCTTTTCAGTTCCGTCCTCGAAGGGGCCACTTAGGGATCTGGGGAAAAAATCAGTACTTGGTCCTGCTAGTGGAGGCTGGACTCGATGACCTTTCAAGGTCCCTTCCAGTTCTGGGAGATAGATATATATCTCCTATTATTGTTAACTAAAATGCCCTATTTTTAAACCTTGTACTAGACAATATTTTAGAAAGGGAATAAGAGTTTTGCTTATGAGTGTAAGCTTTTTCATGTGAGCTCACTTCTGATGTATGAGAAGTACTTCTCTATTAACCTGAATTACAGCAATTCTACCTTCATGGTTGGCTTGTTCAAGTTTAGATTCACTGTTTGTGATGAGCTGAGTGCATTGATTGTGTGATTATGGAGTGCTGCCTATTTGGGAACACTGATGGAACCAATGACAATCCTGCTGTATTTTAAACATTTCTTGCCATCCTTACTAGCACTTGGTTTGTTTTCTCCAGTGTGTTCTGGTTGATGCAAGGTTTCGGAAAATACAAAGAAAAAGTGAGATCTCATAAAATGTTCCAGCATCCAAAAATGCCTGTGTTGTGTACCACAGACATGCATTTGCTCAATCAAGTTTGGTAACTTTGTATACAAAGAAGCATTTCCACAATCAATCACACAATTTGTGTTTGCAGAAGTGAGGTTTTGCAATCACACTCAATGAACCCTTTTCAATCTCATTCAATTAGTTGGTGGATATTGAGAAATAAAGTCTTGATATTAAAATTCACCATATTCAAAGACAGCTTAAGTAAGTATATGAACAGGGGGGAGGGAGACTTATTTCCTGAGTTTCAACAGATGTCATACTTAATTGGTTGTGAAAGAAACCAGAGCTGCTCTCAGCCTGTTTCCCTAGTTTCAGCAGTGAAGACATTTTCAAACGTGCATTTCCCTCCTGTTTGCCATAATGAGGGTATGGGGTGAGACTCAAACCTCTAAAAGAAGTAATGCAATATGCATGCCGTATGTAGGCCTTCAGATATACTAATTAATCAGAAGAGAGATTTGAATCCTTTGCTCCAGTGAGAAATATGGCAATGCAGCAATAAGGAAGGCAGTGCAAGTGATGGACAATTTGTCTGGCTTAGACATCCAGGTTCCTGTAATAATAATGAACAGCCCCTTAACCCTCCCATCTGCTCCAAGATTTTCCAACCCTCCCTAATGCACCCGTGCCTGTCAACGTGCTGTCTCACCTCTTCCATAACTTTCGTACTGTCCTGCGACATTCTGGCAAAATCCACTCATTTCAGTATAATTACAGATCAAGTGTCTCCTAGACACTCCCTTTTCTCTTGTTGAGGTTTCCTGTTGGAAGGAGCCAGGGGGCATGACACCTAGCAAGTAAGCCAAATGTCAAGCATGGCCCAGGAGTGCAAACATGCTGAATCACGCAAGAAAAAAAGAAAGCCATGCTTGTTACTGCCAAAATAAAAACAAGAGTTTACATCAGTGCCTGATCACTTGCCTAAGGGAGGCTAATAATAAATATAAGTATGTGTTTCAGAACGGCTGTGGCCAAGTGTCTTAGGCACCTGTTTTATCTGTTAGTGTGTGCAGCCCTCAAAATTAAAATGTGCTTTTCATCTGTGTGGTGAAAGGCAAGTTTAATGCTAAATATGCAACAGAGGCTGCCCTGTGAAACACAAATATCATCAAGTTCCAAAAAAGTTCTCTACAAAACAGATTCAAACAAAAATTTAACGAGTTTTGTTCAACAAAAAATGAAGGCCAAGGTCAATCTGTTTAATTCACTTGTGACAATCAAACTGAACAATATTTGTTCTTCTAGTTTAGACTTGGAAGCCAGGTCCCAGCGGTGAGAGGACAGAGCTTTAATCCCTAGAAAAAATTCAAATTCCCAAAGTGCACGATGGAAACCAATATAATCCCTCCTGAAGTCAGAAACAAAACCAGAAAATACTTTATTTACTATTAAAAACAGCAGCAACCTCCACGATCTCTAGTCTTTAATTTTTTAAAGGTCTGACTTTCGGCAGATGACCTCGCTTGTTTGTCCCTACATGTTTTCCAAAATATAAAAGTGAAATAGAGTCCCAAGGGCACTGTACTTGAAAGGTTATGAGAGTTAGAGAATTTTAACCATGCCTGCCAAATCAGCAGATGGCTTGTGATTATAATTATATGCATCAATAAAACGAATAATCTTTACAAAATTTGAATTTCTACTAAAGTAAGGGATTTAATAAGCAGATGCAACAGAATGCATTTTCTTTAACCCTTTTTGTAGACACTGCTGCCTCTCACACAAATAATGGGGAGAGCCCTCCATAAAATAGCTTGACCACCCACTTTAGTATTATGATTTTATTCCTTTTGACCAAGTATTGCTGTTGTTCAGACAGATTCATGTGTTCAGCTTCATTTTGTTCATGACACGTCTCGCATTTATATATAGGATGATTCCCTCTTAGACCAGTATTTCAAAATGACACCTACTACTGTAAAATTTTAGAGACACAATGAAAATGTTTTGTACTGAATTCATCCAATATGTTAGAAAAACAAAATACCCATACCAGTAGTTTATATCACTCAGATACTCCATTCAGTTTAGGATTTCATGGATCACTATAGTTTGTGTTCTAATTTAGCCAGGCTGATTAAGTTACACTGCTGGGCAGTATAATATTTTCTCCACACTATGGAAAAATTGTTAACCTTTTTTTGTCATGTGAAGTTGTATGATGCATAATAGGGTAAGTTAAAATATATATCATAATCTCAGATTTCACTTACCAGTTCTCTTGCAACTGATTTATGTAACAGGATCTGGAATATGTATGTAAAATTGTGACAAAACAACAAAAATAGGAATTCACACTTAAGTCTGAACTAATGGTAGAAAGTCAAACTACACTAAAATTAAAAACCAAGCACAAGGAAGTGAGTTAAATTGACTATTTCTGGATTATATCATAAAACATTATTTAAACACAACAGTCTTGTTTGCAAATGTCTTTCAACTTCTGACATAACAATGGGAGAAAAGTTCACAAGGTTATTAGGTGTAATTTTTTTTTACCTGTGAGAGAAAAACAGTCTACATCAAGGATATTCTAGTGTCCTAAAATTACATAATATATTTTGATTGAGATGTATGTATTTGAATATTTTAAATACAGATTTTTAACTGGCTAAATATGTATTTTGAGAACATATGTTATTTTATTCAATACCATAGTATCTCCGATGCTGAAAGTGCAAAACAGTATTTTGATGCTTTTTAAAAAGTGGATTTTTGACTTGAGGGATGACAAAGCCATTACTCTGTATCATGTAAATCCTTCTTAGCATAAGGATTATTGACCTGATAGTCCATAGTGGTGCCTTTGGAGCCATTACCATTTTGTTGTGCCAATCCAGCTGCTGTACATGTGTCCTGATGGGGGGGTCCATCTACTTTTTGATAGATGATGGTTTTACATAGGTGACTCTTACTATCACTAATGAAAGTTACTGGTGGAAACTCCTTGCAAGTTAGGAAGAAAGTAGAACCTTAGGTCTTCACAATATCTGACATTTTGAAAAAAAGTTTTAAAAACTTGTTTTCTCCATGTATAGGAGGACAAATAAATGGCTCAAAATCAAAACTCCTTGATGGAGGGGAATGCTTATGTAGGTATATAAACATCAAAAATTGCCTAACAGATGTTCTCAATATCTATTAAACAAATTAATAATGCCCTGATGCTCCAAACTCTTACACAAACGCTTAATTTTATTCCTGTAAGCAGCCCCATTGACTTCAATGGGACCGCCTGCATGTGTAAAGTTAAGAATGCGCGTAAATGCTTGCAGGGAAAGGGCCTTCATAAGTAGTTACCCACTTGAGAATTAGCAAGCCAAGTTATGATCACAGAGTAAATTTTACAGAAAGATTATCAATCCATGTAACGTAGAGATTTGTAATTTAAAATATTGGCAGAAAGTTAACTTTAGAAAGACACATACACTTTTATGAGCAAGAATGAGAGACTTATTAACAGAGCAATTGAGATCAATTTTGCTTCAAAGATGATTTATTTAGGTGCCAAAGAAAGTTAAGAGGGGGGAAAACCCTCAACATTAAATAAACAGGATCTTTGGTCTGAAATTATTCAAGATTATTAAAATTCAACAGCAGTCTGTGCCTATACAAAGTTTACAATAATCTACAACTATAAGTGCATGAACTATATGCACATGAAATGAGATTCTGATCTCAGTTACATAGGTATAAATCCAAAGTTAATCAGCTGATGTAAATGCAGTTACTTCAGACCTACATCAATGTAAGTAACCACAATCAAACTTTGGCCCAGAATCAGATCTTGGTCTATTAGGCAATAAAGTTTAAAATGCATGTTATTTGATACATTTTATGTCATAATACAGGTTGATGTGACAGATCTAAGCCTGAGAGAAGATTCTCAGTAATTGACCTTGGAGAGGCTCAGCTAATCAGGAATATGAGATGTTTTGGAATTATTAGCTTCAAGAATTAAAGTCACAGAAGAAAGACTTAAGTTAGAAGAGTCAAATCAAATATGTAAGGTCATACAGCATCTCAAATCCATACGTAAAACTCCAAGTGATGTAAATTGGAGTTGCACATGGTGATCTAGGACAATGTATAGGCCAAAAACTTGTGGTATCTTATTAGCATTTAAAAACACTCATATATTACATAAGAATATGGGGACTGGATGGCCAGCTTTAATTGGTGTATAAGAATCAACTTTTGTTTATCTACCACTCTAGATATAGAAAAACACCTGAAAACTTAGGGAAAAAGAAATGGAACCATGGAAAGTTTATAAAATTTTAAAATGGTATAGCTTAGACTATCTTATTAATCTATTATTATTTTCATAGTAATATAGCTACACTGTATGCATTGCTTTTGTGAACTCACTAGGCCACACACTTGTATTTTGTAAGGATAATTTCCGTAAAGGCCTGCTCAGAAATCTGTGGAGGTGACAGTACTCAATACCTTTTACCCTTGTTGACATAGGTATAAAAATAGCCTGAAGATCCCATGATAGGGCTATGTTCTCTTTTAAAGCTGGAAGTGCTGCACCTGAACTTGAAGAACTCAAACACCATCAGGCACAATGAGTTATACACTTAATATCAATTAGTAAAGTTCAAAGTAGAACTTCATCAGAACCCTTTAGCTTACCAATTCTCTGCTGACATAACAATTATTAGCTAGCTACACATTATAACACTTAGCTTAGAAAGCAAGCTTCTTGTCTGACTACTGCATTTTCCATGTTTTCTGGGATAACATATGGAACACATGTTGCTGAGATACAAACACCTACTAGCATATGGTTTAAAAAAATTAAACAGAATTATACTGACTTAAGCTTGTTCACACTCCTCCTTACTCATCTCCCCAAATTTTCTAAGTAGAAGACACAGAAAGATGTGAAAGCTATATTTGAATAGTTGACATAAACTACAACTTAACATGCAATGATTCTTAACATACTATAAATATTATATAATTGTATATGGTCTTTGTATATGCAGATTACATATATGTATAAATGGTAATGTCATATTTTTGTCTTAGTTTATGTTAGCTATGATAATATTGCTATTCTCCCAGAGAAGAATATCTCTGGGTAAGTGTTATGTCTTAGTGAGCTGACGTCTGTGGAGTAGAAAGAGTTTTAACTAAATGAACAGATTACTCTGACATGTCTTTATAGCATCCATTGACAATTGTTTCCCCAAATTTAATAACTCTCAGAATTAAAAATAAAATCCACTGTAGTACTGGATGACTCCTAATTACATTATGTTAACTGCTTGCAAAGGGGGAAATGTTAGTAAATGGCATTTTTCTACATATTTGAGTATTTTAGAATAAAATGTTACTTAATTCACACAAGCATCTTGTAATAATATTATGTTATCTTGCCCTTATATGTGCCCAGAGCATACAAAGTCTAAAGTAGACAGAAATCATTTTAACAATGCACACAAGATTTTCTGGCAACTTCCTGTTGCCATTTTCCAGGAATATAAAGAGTCCTGGACTATTAAGCCTAAACATTGGTAGTGCAGATTTCGTCAAGGGATATACATACTAGCAAATGTTACTATACAGGTTATCATCTAGATTTTCTGCTGTATGTACCAACAAAATGAGTATTTAGCAACAGATCTTTAACTCTTTCTTTAATTTCAGCTTAAGTAAAAAACAAGTACGAGACGAACAGCAGCATTTAAATTCTAACAGCTTTCTGCCAGTATACATGGTTCTAAATACTGTATCATTTATTGAGGACTGTAAATCTTTTGCCAGTAGATTGGAATATGTATGCATTCATAGCTACGCATTTCTATTACACAGATTTTTACAGAGAGGGAAAAAGAAAGTTTGTGTCTGTAAAGTTGATCAGATCTGAATGTACATTTGGGGTAGTGCTTATAGTGTGGCAATTCTGTCACAGAATAATTTCTCCCATCACATCCTAACCCACAACATCAAGTTCACTGAACATTCTGTTCCACGTTACTTTTGGAATTCAAAAACTTTTGTAAGATGACAAAGACAGAGAGAGTAAAACCATCACTGATTTCAGAGACATTTTTCTCCACTTCCTGAAGTGATACAAAAAGAAAAAAAAATCCCTTCACTGTGACCTACTTGTTTAGAAACGGACTTTCAACCCCATGGTTAGGCAAAGATTTGCTCTACTTTCTCCCTAGGGCATAATTGTCAGACTGACTTACCGTGTGCCTTTTAGCCTTTGTTCTGCCTCTCACGCTGACATCAGGGAAGCAGTGATGTAGAATAAAGCAGGGGTGGGCTAGGTTAGTCCACTGTTTGTGTCGTTGTGTGGTGTGCAGGGACACTCTGTGATACTCTAGTGAGCTGCTAAGCTTTTTTTGTAGGCTTTGTGTCATTTACTTAACGACCAATCTCATTAGCTGCCAGGGTACAATGGGCTGATGCATTTTCTATGTACATACTCTGCACAGTGACCCTCAAGGTTGCCGAAGGTCTATTTAATCAGTCAAATGCTGAATATATTTGCAGTAAATCACTAAAAAATAAATGGGACCACAGAGATATCTCATGCAGGTTTACTATTTCCTGGGAGTTTCTTGCAGGTAGTAAAGTGGCAGCAGATTTAAGCAAAAACCAGGGTAAAGAAAGAAAGGGGAGACTCACTAAGGTTCACACTGGTGACCTTTAATTTAGAAAACTTTGGGAGTACTGTACTATCGTCTATGCTTGTTAATTTCTCCATGCAGTTCATGCTTCAGTGTAATCATGTTATCACAGTTAAAGCCCTCTAAATAGCAGCAGCAGCCACAAAATATACATCCTGTAGCAGGTGTGGGGGGGTTATTTATTTATTTATTGCAGGCAACCTCAGAGTTGGCATCCTTGCATGTCTGCCCTCTCTTCAGTTACAAGGTAAAAACCCTTTTAACTCCTATGAAAAATGAAATGCTGAAAAGCCCTCTGAATGACGACAGCTGTCTATAAGTATCAGGGAGAGTTCTATTGTCCAACTTGTCCCTGGATAAAATGAATACTTTACAGCAGAGGCTGTTCAGCTTGGCTAAAGAGTATGGGGAGAAGGGGAGGAGGTCACTGGAGATTTTGCACACTAATTTACTCTGGGAAAAGGACAGGCACTGCATCTCACTTGAACAGACTGGCGGCAATCTGGGCTCCCACAGAACTATCTCCTTTTGCCTGTGCTCTATTTATTCCTTATCTCTGTTTACCAACCGCTAGGTCCCTTTCATTCACACCACGAGGCCGTTCTCCTACTATCAGTCAACAGCTGACACTGTGGAAGAGCCTCAAAGGCACAAAAAAAGGGGGGGGGGAATCAAAACTAAACCAAAGCTGTATAAACAATGCAACAGTAGAAGTAAATGCATAAATCCTAATTCTCACCCCAACCCACAGGGTGCGAACAGAACCTTTATAGTAAATCCAACAAACCCACCACAGTGAGCTATGGGCTACAGAGGAAATAGGAAAAGCCGAACATCTTTCATGAAATCATCATCCCAAGCAAACAGGCACTGGAATATATTTTAACTGGGTTTCACATGTAAAGTTTATCCCAGTTATGCATCAAGTAGCAAGTAATGAGGGGAACACTTACTGTGTACCTGGTGAAAAGTGAGGAGGCACCTTGTCAAAGACCAGTTCTTATACTTAAGAGTATAAGAGATTAGATAACTTTGCAATCCCAGCTTGGATTTAAATTAGAAAAGATCAAACTTGTTTACAAATTAATTGTGTCCTGGAGATTATAATAGTTCAGACTATTTTATATCTAACATTTGGACTTAAATTTGAAAATGTTTTTTCAGCATTAATTTAATTCTGCCTTTTGGGCCCTGGATACTTCTCCTTCTTGTGCCACAGTTATTAACAGAAATGATTCTTCTCCCATCATTACTTCTGTTTAACTTTTAAATATTTATTGGGTAAAGATAGTGAGGGGAAAGGGAGATAGAAGAAGGGAAACAAAGACCACAGTTTTAACTGAAAAAGAAGAGAAGGGGGAAGAAATGTCCTCTTGTGCTTGTTTTGGGGTGACTTCTGATCTCTGAATTTTAATGCTGTTTATCTAATGATAACATTGAATAATAAAGATAACTTGATTTGTATTATTCCCACTAGGAGAGGAATTACAAATAAACATAAAACATACTGGTATTTTTTCATTAAATTATTCCAGGCTCTTAAACCTATATTAAACCTACTTTATCTTTGAAACCACAGAATACTTTACCAAGAAAGAGAATGATGTTTTAATTACCATACTGGAGCTTTTAATATAAATATTATTTCATAGAATAAAACCAGCAGAGTGTCAACTGCATGGTCAAGATCATTACAAAAACAGTGTAGAAAATATTGCTCATTATCAAAAGATGATCAACTGAACTAAATTT
>NC_133770.1:228957819-228968853 GCF_003597395.2 Chelonoidis abingdonii
AGTAATAACAAAATTATCTAAAATACAGTCCAAGCTACAGGGCTACCTTCTGCACCTCTCCCTCACACCGCTAGTGGAATTAGTAGTTACTCATTTCCAAGGGCAGTGCTGCCAGACACTCTTCTGATGTTGTTATTGTGGGAAGCTTTTCCAAAGTGCATGTTGCTGTCAAGGTGGCAATATCTAGGTTCCTTCTGATTTCCTGTGAATTCCAAAGCTGAGGGCCTCCAGCAGAACAATTTCTGCTCCTTGTCCCTGTGAGAGCCACTCTGGGCTTGTCAGCTTCAGAATACCTGAAGGATGTAGACGGTCACTGTGATAGCCACGGCACACAGCTTTGGAAAATTTTGAGGGTTATGATTAGAACCTTAACATAGATCTGGCATTGGCCAGAGAGTCAGCATACTAGTACTATGGGAGTGATGTGTACTTAATTATTCCTCATGGGCTTTTTCATTTTTATTTTCAAACATTGTGCGTTGCCATAATTAAACTTGGAAGGGGATGAATACATAAGTCACTATGACTAGGTTATCTAAGGCTATCAGTAGTTCTCAGGCAGGTGTGAACTGCCCTCATTTATCTCTCTGGAGACACAATTGATAATTTTGGTCTATATCACCACAGTGTTCGCGATTTCACTGCTGCTCATTTTATCAGAAATATTCTGACACTGTTATATCACAGGCAAACCTTGGTGGAAGAAACAAGGCAAACGGTTTTCCTTCCTGTTATTTCCGATCTTTAGGATTACAAGGCCATGCCCCTCCTACATCCTTCAATACTACTACTAATTCCTCCTCATGGAATGGAAATTGTGTCAGGTTCTCTGTGGTTTAATATCAGTAAAGGAGGCAGAAAGAAGGTACACTCACACTGAAAAGGAGATGCTAGAAACTGTGTCTGAGCTTCTTAAGATTCACTAAAAAATACATGGAAGAGAAAAAATTCCAAATTTAGAAACTGATCAGAAGTTACTTGAAAAATTGTTCAAAACACCATTGTTGCTAGCACCACTTAAAATCCAATGTATGATGTTGAAGTTGCAGAGATATGATGTCTTTACTGAATATAAATCAGAGAGCCATATTTGGTTGCAGACTAACTGAAAGTAATACTGATGAACATTTCTTCAGTGAGAATATTACTACTTCAAATTTAGAAGAATTTGAAATTGAAACACACAAGGATCCAATTTTGCATAAACTAAAATTAATAGTGGTACAAAAGTGAGTTAAAAAGGGGCAGAGTTAGGCCCAAACAGGCCATTTAGGAAAGAGAGAGAGAAGTCTCAAAGATGAAAAGACTTTTTCCAAAAGCACTGAGAAAAGAACTGTGCAGGATAGCAGTCATCTTCATCTTCAAACATGTAAAACTGGTTTGTCTCTGAATTTGGTAAGAAATAAAGGGAGTCTCTACCTACAAGAACGAGGATTATATTGCGGTACTGTACTTCTAGATATTGCAAGACATTTGCTAAAACAGGTTCATATTATGAGGGCCTGATCCAAAGTCCATTGAAGTCAATGGACATCTTTCCATTGACTTCAAAGGCCACAGTCCTTATAATTTATGTGTATGTTGGATAAGATATTCTTATATTTGTATATGCCAAATCTTTCTTTTCATGAAGAAGCAGAGAAATAATTGGAAAAGGAATTTATAGTGCAGTAAGCTAGAAGCTGATTTCCAAATGACCTTTAGCCACTTCAACATCTTTGCCAAAATACCCAGAGAGTAATAGGATGGCCAAGAGAATGATTTAGAAAATGAGAAAAAATCTCTTAAATGAAGCTCAGCATGACGGTAAAGAATCTAGGATCTAGGACTGGCTCCCAGCACAGATATTAATAGACGCATAAACAAGGACTTTACTTCCCAAAAGATCTCAGTTATACAACCCCAAGTAAATATCAGACTTTTAAATACAATTAGAAAAAAGATAAACAAAACAAACAATTAGTTGTGACTAACAAAACAAAACTGATATGCAAATTGGTCACCAATCCACCTGAGAACAACTGAAAGGCAGCACCCGTGGCTATCCCCACAGCAGAATCAAAACTGTATATTTTGGAAAGAGAGAGTTACAGGGCACTGCTTGAGACAGATCACTTATCTAGTGATACAGGAGAAAAAGATGAAAACTTGATTCTTCAAGGAACAGATCAGGGAATGAGACATTCTGTACTGGTGCCAGCAAATTCATTGCACACAGTGGCATCGTCAAGACACCAAGTGATTGCAGAATCATTACAGACAATAGTGCTGCCAAAGTTGCCAAATCCATGTAGCACCTGGCTGAAGCCACAACATAATCATCCTGGAGTGTGTTATGTTTGCAGCCAAACCTATACAAGGCAGAAAAGCTCTAAATGATTAATTCAGTGACTGTTAAAAAATATTCCAGAATGCAGTAAACTCTTATACTGCTGAGTGTTATTTCAAAAGTGGTGCCTTTGAGGAATAAAACGAGGTAATGTAAGGATAGGTGATGCTCCTAATAAAAGAGTGATTATGCAAATGAGATGATGTGCTCTTTGAATGGGGTAGCAGTGCTAATGCCTGCAATAAGTATGCTTACTATGAACTAAATGTTTCCAGGAGCCTGAGCAGATTCAGACTGATCTGAACACTCAAAGTCAATAAAGGGGCTATGTTTTCTCTCCAGCTACCCTGACCATTGCATACTAGAGATCCCTGGACATTTCAGAGTACTCCCCTACCCCCCTCGCATCCAGTAGATTCTACTGCAACAGGATAAAAACACTCAGAGTAGGATTTTCAAAATGGCTTATGGAATTGGGTATCCAACTCTTACTGAATTTCACTGGGAAAGTCTATGGGTGCCTATGAGTAGATGTTAAGACCTTATATCACTCAAAATGATATTAGCCATGATTTTGAATTAGTAGAATTTATGCAAGTTACATTAAACTAAGACTAGGAACCTATAGTGGCTTTCTTTACATAGCCTCATTTCCTTTGGCACCAAGTGTTAGTAATGTACTGAAAACTAAATAATGATTTAATAAATACAGAAAATTAAGTTAAAATCTGAAGTATGGATTAAACCTTTAAGCAAAAAAGAAGTTCAGCATTAAGGCTAAACATTGAAATGAACACACTTGCCTTAGTTCTTGCCACTGCTATTTTTAACAAAAATTTTTTTACACCACACTCAGTCAATGTATTCTTAAGTGCAAAAGTAATGAAACACTAATTCTCAACATAAGAATATAAGAACAGCCATACTGGGTCAGACCAAAGGTCCATCTAGCCCAGTATCCTGACTTCCAACAGTGGCCAGTGCCAGGTGCCCCAGAGGAAATGAACAGAACAGGTAATCCTCACGTAATCCATCTCCTGTCACCCATTCCCAGCTTCTGGCAAACAGAGGCTAGGGACAACATCCCTGTCCATCCTGGCTAATAGCCATTGATGGACCTCGCCTCCATGAACTTACCTAGTTCTTTTTTGAGCACTGTTATTGATATGGTAAGTTACTATTCCCGAAAAAAGTCACTGATTTTAGTTTGCAGACCAGCCACCTGATCAGCTGGAAAAATTTCCTTATGCGACATTATAGAATGTAAGGCAATGCCATAATTCAGGAGTTTTCAAGTTATTATACAGATTCTTGACTCAAAAGACTAAAATGACTCTGATTAGGTCAAGTCCTACTTAAAGAACTTTTAATTTATAAATCACGGATTTGATTGAAAGTAACAGTTCTTAGGTCTGTTGTGTTAATACAGCTGACAGACACATACTCAATTCATATCTTTAAGATCCTGATACAATAAGGGTGATATCCTGGTCTCCATTGAAGTCACCAGGATTTTTGCCATTCACTCCAATGGGGCCAGGATTACACAAAAGTTTAGGAGAGATAGAATGTAAAGGAATTTTGTGACCTGGATTTATATGAAATTTTGATCAAGAAAAATGGTACATATGAACTATTTGTTTTTACTTTTGTTTCTATGAATTTGAGCTTTTATATGTAACTTTGGTTCAAAGCTTAGTTCAGGGATACTTTTAAAAAATACTATGAAAGATGAGAGATGAGTAACATTCTTTTCCCCCTCAATCTGCCTTTGATTTTCCTTTAGAGATATGATTGCTGATGTACAATCTGAAGAAAGTGTTGTGTTAAAACTTAAGTAAATAGTTACATTAAGTATTTAAATGCCAATAATACCATGGTGCCCAGTATGGATGCACAGTAATGCCATGCTAGAGATCCTCAGCCAAGACAGAGGAATAGAGAAAGCACCACAGAAGGCAGGGTGGCAGAGATGGCTTTAAGTGCTCTTTGCGCTTTCCTGATCCTGGGTCAGCTGAGTGTCAGGCCAACCTTCTGGTGTAAGCTAGAGCGACCTTCAAACTGCTCTAAATTACCGCTCCAACCACCAGCTCTAAATGATGAACATAAACACCAGGAAGCATCAAGCTAAAGGGAAGCCCTGCCCATATTCCCAGCAGCAAAATAAAAGAACCAGGTGCAGTTTGTGAGACATATAAACTCAAGGACCCAGAGAGAGACAGAGAGGAAGCTTTGGGTAGGAGGAGAGGAGAAGAGTTGGGCATGCTTGTGTACTTGGGGTGGTTAGCTGTGGGACCAAACAAAATCAGAGAAAACAAGCTGACCTAGAGAAGGAGAGAGATTCCACCACTTACAAGTCAGGCCATGAACATCCCCAGAGGTCATAGACTCCAGCCTAAAGAATACTCCAGAGTGGCAGGGAAATGTGTGTAGGATTTTAGTGAATAAGAATTTAGAATTCTGTGCAGAGTCTGTTTGTGCATGTTTTATATGTTACACCTATCATGTGGCCCTGAAGAGGCAAACTGTGAAACCAGAACACCCTCACAACTGTAGTTTTGGAAGAGGGTGCGTTTCAGCTACATGGGAGCCTAGAAGGTTAGTATTGGTCCCAGGGACTGGACAGTTGGACAGTGAAGTCTAAGCTCTCAGGAAGGATTGCTAGATAGAAGATCGACATTCTGAGTGTACACCTAGAGTCCTCAAGACTGACATTGCCTTGATAAATCAGAAAGGCCTTTTTGTGAGACCTTAAATCACAATCTGGGCTATGGTGGATGTACGGCAGAAGTACATGGCAGAGTCAAGCTCTGACTGAGAACATCCTGCCATCAACTCTCTTCTACCTTAACTGTTGACTCGAGTGCTTCAGCCAAGCACATGCCATGGTGCCGTATGATAGGATGAAGAGGCAGTCATTCTCAATCAAGGGAACAAAACATTTAGGAGTTTATAGGTCAAAATCAACATCTTAACATTTCTCCCAGAAATCAATTGGTGGCTAGTGGTGATCAAGAAGAACAGCTGCGGTGAGGTATGTGTGTGATTGAGCATCTAACAGTTATCCACTCTTAAGTTCCGACGTGGAACATTGCAAGGAGCTCACTGGCTGATCTTGTATACTATATGAAGAGTAATGCTGAGCCGTAGTGGCACATGTTAAGTAAATGAGCTCAGCATTTATTTTCTTTTATTAATTTTAGACTGATCCTTAAACATTAGTTGATTTTTTTGTGGTTTAAAAGTATATAAGCATCTGTCAGTAGAAGCCCTTTATTTTACATAACAAGAGAACTCTGTTTATAATGTGACACCAGCTGCTCAATCAAAATGGGTTATATTAGAACTAATTTAATTTTACATAAGTTGATCTATTTGCATATTGAGTCTCTCTAGTTAAATGACTAGGTACTACTTTATAGACCGATCCTGCTTCAAGCTTCAGTATATGGACAATGCTTAATCAGTGTGTATATCAGGAAATAAACATAATCAGCAAGTCCATTAATGAAGCCTGAAAAATTTTGCAACATGCATACACTGTATGGATTAACAAGGCAATTCATTAGAAATCTTAATTATGAATATTATATTTTCCATACATTTTATTTCATGATGCTTCAGATGAGTCTGCTCTAAATATACAAGCCATATATGCTTCCCAAAGTAGACAGTGAGATCCTTTTACATCAGGCACATCTGTGTCTGGAAGCCTCTGAGGAAAACATGCTTTGTTATCTTCTGCCAGGTAACTCGACATGCTTTCTTAAATAAACTAATGCTAAAGATTACAAAAAATGAAATGTAAATAAAAAGGTTGAAAATTAAAATCAAGCAAATAGTAACAAATGACATTTGTTGCCGAGGATGCTGTTCTTGACCCTTAAAACACATTTTTTTTACCATGTTTTTTTTTGCTGAAATTGGCTATTAGAGGCCTAGGGCCTAATCCAAAGATTAATAAAGGAAAGACTCTCACTGGCTTCAGTGGGCTTTACATTACATTTTAGTCTGAACTGATTACAACTCTGATTTGAAAAAGAGTTATTCATACACAAATCAAAACACAGTTGTAAAAACGTATCTGCTCCTTCACCACCAACCAACCCAATGTACCTCTTCCTTGAGCACCAAACACCAGGGATCTGTGTCTATGAATAAAGACAGAGCTAACAAAGGGCCCTATCCCACCACTGATCTGCATGAAAACTTCCTAGGGAGCCTCAGCTGTGGAATTATGCCAGGCTATGTTCCATAGTATTAAATGGGGCAGCCAAGGAATATGTCATCTCGCTGTTGGAAATTACTAAATTCATTGTCATGTAATAACAAATTACTTCTGCCCAGCCTAAAACTTTAAACATAAAAACAAGATGGCTTCAGATCACAGGGGTATATTACTCACCAGACAGGTTGGTATAATGTGTAAGGGTAAAAAGAAAACCCCTCCGTGCTGAGGAACCGAGAAGTTGATCACAGGGTTGAAAGCTCAGGTACATGTACTCCTTTTTTCCTAAAAGCAGCAAAGAGTTCTGTGGCACCTTATAGACTAACAAACATATTGGAGCATGAGCTTTCGTGGGTGCATGACATGCATCCAACGAAGTGGGTATTCACCCACGATAGCTCATGCTCCAATACGTTTGTTAGTCTATAAGGATTTTTAGTAGCATTTCGATCTGGTAATTTTTTGGAGAAGTTACACGGAAGTTAAAAATGGATCTTAGCTGTAAGTTAGGATCAGTCTGAACTATGGAGTGGCTACCACTGTCCCATTACATAGGGGTGAGCGAGCAGCACTGGGCCTGATCTGGTCTGGCTCCCATCCCCTCTTCAAGGGTTGCAGCTGTCTGGAGGTGCTTGCCTTCCTCATTCACACCTCGTTCATTCAATGGGGCAATCGATTACAAAGTGGGGAAAGATCTTATTCTACGGCCACGTCTATACGACGCGCCATTTCGGCGCGTTAAAATCGAAAGCTCGGGGTTCGATATATCGCGTCTCGTCTAGACGGGGATATATCGAACCCAGAGCGCGCTTACATCGATTCCGGAACTCCACCAAAACAAACGGAGTTCCGGATTCGACATGGCGAGCCGCGCACATCGATTCGGCGCGGTGAAGACGGGTGAGTAACTCGATTTTAGATATTCGATTTCAGCTACGCTATTCTCGTAGCTGAAATTGCGTATCTAAAATCGATTTTCACGCGTCGTGTAGATGGGGCCTCTGTGAGTTCTGGTTTGTGACTCCAGTGTGGGAAAGGGAGAAGAAGAAAAGTGATCTACGTCTGTTAGCACTTATTTTTAATGGACGCAAACCTTTTTTTGCATAGAGTTCGCTCCAAACTCCTGTCCTGCAAAGAGAACTTGAATTTCGCACATTAAGGCCGCTTTGATTTTTAACTTTGTAAAATTTTCAAAATGTTTTCAAATGAGTGTTGTACAGTGGTCAGCTACTAGCAGACATGCCAGGCAGTCCTCATGTTAGAATGGTCTCTTGGTTACCTCCCTGAAGTATAAATGCATCTTTTGGCCAGTACTTCATTTCTTACCCATTATGTGCACTGGTGATTAGCAAAGACAGATATAAATACAAAAATGCTTAAGTTATGCAAAAGATTTGTTTAAATATTCCCAGTGTCGTAGTCAGAACCTGACAGAGGATATTATGGGTATCTAAATATGCCCTTCCCAATTAGTGTTCTTGTTGGAGAACATCACTGTATGTCACAATTGGTGTGGCAAGCCCCAAACAAGTGCTGATAAAACCTTTATACCACACCATCATGTGTTATAAACCATTAAACTATTATAGAACCTTTTACAGAACTTTAAACATTTTATCGGGACTATCATATATTCCAATTTGTAAAAGACAGGTTCCTACTATTAGTGACAATAATAGTTACCTCTATCTATCAATCTAGTACTTATTTGACTCTAGAAAACAGATTATTACTAGTAGAAATGAATATTTATATTATGGTAGCACCCAAAGACCACTCTGATGGTCCTCGCTCGGGGTGGTTGGTAGGGGACCATCATCTAGTGGTCGGGGCTTAGGCCTGTAACATGCAGGGGATGCTTAAGGCTGTCCTCCCTGGGTCACTGCCTATCCCAAGGTCAGTGTCTGGGTTAAGGTGGTGTGAGGGTTGTCTGCTCACCACAAGGCAGCTTCTGGTGACTGTGTATAGCAAAATCACTTTCTTTCTCTCTCAGGCACTGTGACACTCCTCACTCAGGATTGGTTGGTCAGGTAGTGTTGCCCATGACCTGTAGAGGGGTTGTTGGTAGGGGATCTCAGGCCCTGCCACTCCACCAGGCTCCAGCCCAGGACCCTTTGAGGGCTATCAGTGATCTGAGAGCCAAGGCTGCTTCAGACTGCCATTCCTGGGCCATTTGCTATCTCCCCTCCCCTGTGATTGTTCCAAAGTGGGTGAAAGGTGCCCACTCACCACCAGCCACCTTCTGGGGCAGCATGTGGCATGTTAGCTCTTTTCTCAGTTGGCAACTGCCTCTTCCCATCATATGGTCCACCCTTCTGGGCCAGCTCAGTCCAAAGCCTTTCCCCATCTGGGGTAGTCCAAACAAGAATAAAGAGGATTACCGAAGTCCAGAGTTACTATGATGGGGAGAGGGGAATGCTTTCCTCTCAGACTGTCTCTGTGGCAGGTCCTCCCTTCCCTCAGGGCAGTTGTCTTAAGGAGAGTTTTCTGCCTTCCCTCCACTCTCCTCTGCTGGAGGTGAAGGTTGCAGGTCTGCTCTCTTCCCTGGGCTGCCATCAAATGAGCTGCTCCCTGGCCTTTTAACTCCTCCTCCAGTTGGTGCCTTTGCTATAGATGTGGTAGGGTGGGGCTGGCTGGGCCCAGAGCAGTTCCTTAACCCTTTGTAGCCCAGGGTGAGGTTTGTACACCACATCACAGCCTCATTCAGGATTGGGGCTTCAATGTCTATATATGTATATGCATGTATAAACACATATTTACATACATCCTATTTAGAATACATATAATCCTCAACTATCTTATTAGAAGAGCAATTTACCCTTGTAAAATGACAGGACTGTGCCAAATCATCACTGCTGTTGTTTAATCTTTAACATGAGGATTTGCAAATCTATCTTTAAACAAGGTGTCTTTTGTTTTCCCAGCACTTAAATCCCTGGTGGACAACTGTCCTGGCAACGTCGCTTCAAATCCACTAGCTTAACTTCTTCACCCACTGATCCTGTAACCTTTCATCTAGTCATCATCCTGCAATCTTCTCCTATTTGCACATATGAATATATATTTTGTGCATGCAAAATACAGGATTGCCAGATGCTATTTAAGCACCGACATTTGAAAATGTTGCCCTAAGTGTCATATGCTACCCTTGGTCAATGCATGCAGTTCAAAATGACATCAGAGAGAGTTCTGCACACAGATTGAGGGTAAGATATGGCTGCAGTAAAATAAACATTAATCTATGAACAGTGTTGTTCACCACCATAGGGCAATGATAGGTTCACTGTAAACCTTTTCCATCTGTCAAATGCACTGAGATGTTCTTATGTCTATATTAATATGCTCTCATATTTATAGCAGTAAAGTTTTCAAAACTGTATTAGATTACAAACAAAATATACCACATCTAAAGGTGAAAAAAAAGGGAAGGAAGCTGCCTTGAGGCTCAAATGGATGTTAATGAATCTGTCTTTGGTCCACACATGGAATTTCAGCTAGTGGTACTGAGCACAATAATGGGGGCTATATATTGCTAAAGGCTGCACATAGTCCTAAGTAGGGGTGAAGAGGGGGTTCCTGAGGCTGGCACAGTAACATCCACCTGCCTCCAAGTACTAGGACAGTATGGACTGGAGCTGCCCATTATACTGTTTTACGGAATGCAGGGTGCATTCTTCAGCCTCAGCTTAACTCTGCTGGCTAGTCTAAAGGGTGCAGCAGCGTGAATGTCCAAAGGAACTATACTTTGGCACAAAGATCCCAATTGAAGATCATGGCACAAAAAGGTGCATCAAAGCAAATACTGAACAACAGTATTCACTAATTCATTTGCTGATACAATAATAACTGAATAATTTAACTTCATATGATTTGGCCATCAACAGAGCTGGTTGAATAATGAAAATAATTACTGATGAGTAATTTACCACCAATTGATAATGGAAAAATGTATTCACCATTAATACATTGACAGAAAAAAATAAAATAAATATTATTAGGTCCCTGCTAATAAAATCTGACTGAATCTCTCCATGTGATATTGTCTGAGGTTTTAGTAAGCATTACAAAGTATCTGAAAGGTTACTGAGATGTTGTCACTTACAATGAGAAAACCTTAAAAGATTAAAAAACGGTTTCACTTTTGTATCATAAAAGCACTGTTTCTTTAATTTAATGGCAATTCAGAGCACGGCACAGTAAATGATCTTGCAACTGAAGCATAAAGCTGGGAATCAGGTGATTTTCTATGGACTTCTGGTCACATTGCATTGCAGGGCTTCCATCTCCCCAGCTGTAAAACTAAGCTAACCACTTGCCTCTGTGGCAAATTGCCGGTACTGTTCTGCTGGGTCTCGCGCTTTCTCTTCTCTGGGGTAGGTTCAGGGCGCTATTGCTTGCCTCTGAACCAGTTCTTAATCACTCCCCTAGTGTCCTTGGAGGAGGGGAGTGGAGAGGGAGGGACCTGGGCCCGCCCTCT
>NC_133770.1:228990840-229117072 GCF_003597395.2 Chelonoidis abingdonii
CTGCCCCTGGAAATTTCCACTACCTGCGTCTGACGAAGTGGGTATTCACCCATGAAAGCTCACGCTCCAAAACGTCTGTTAGTCTATAAGGTGCCACAGGATTCTCTGCTGCTTTGACAAAAGAAGTTACTCTTAGAATATACCTAAACTCTGCATGACTGATTTCTCCTCCACTGGTAAACAGACCTATACGGCTCCAGACAATTGCTACCACTCAGTAGAGAGGCCATGCTGCTGTTGGAAATGGACACTGGTGAAGAAAAAAGAGACATCGGTAGTATGAAATATTATAATGTAGAAAACAATCAAGTTCTGAGAAGTAGTTCAGGCTGGTGCTTATTTTATTTTAGGTGTTCACTATAGCTATTTGGAGGGTGGAAGTTCGGTTTTCAAGATTTCAAAATTTGTTTTAATTCCAAATTTGAGTGAAACTCAAAAAAATTTAAATTTTCTGCAAAGGAAAATCCCCTCCACCCCCAAAGTTTAGTCTCAAGCTGTTACAGTGATTTATTTTGATTTTTACTATTTTGTGTTATATTATACAGTAGTATCATACAAAATAATAAAAATAAAACAAAAAGTTATTTCAAACTGAAAAAAAAACCCAGAAAAAAGTATTTTGAAAATGTTGAAACCCTAACCCCTTAGAAAAAAAGAAAAAGAAACTCCAGCGAAATTGATCTGATTTTCCAAAGCATTCGTCTTTCAGTGGAACAGCATAGTCTCCTACCAACTCTAGTAGGTACCTATTCTTAACTGTAATGCCTTGCACAAATAGTACACACAAAACTGAGACCTTATTATTAATGTAGCGTTGTAGTTCCCCCATTCCTTCCTCTTTAGAGTACAGTGTAGTGAATTACAATCCTAACTTCAGTTGCACTAATATGCTTTCGATTCAAGCATACTGCTGCTACTGCTATTATTGTGCACAATAAATGTTTATATTTTAGCTCTTTTGATTCAAACATTAAAACGCTAATTATTAAGATGTTTGCCTTTTAACCTTCTTTCAGTTTTACATTCTACTCAGGACAGTATTTTATTCATACAGTGCGTGATAATATATACAAACTTGTCTTATTGAGTGTAAATGAACAAATTAGTAGCTGTGCATTCAGTATAAACCTTAAAAACCTATTGAGTCTATAAGTAGATTCTTATACATTACTTAAAATATCCACTGCAGGGCACCTATATATATTTCTTCATTTCTGAAAGCTACTTTCTTTACACAACAAAAGGCAATGTTCTATGAGGTGCTAGTGTTTGGAGGCCAGGTGATACCACATCAAACAATAAGGTCAGGAAAAACAGATCAGTCACATTCAGAAAAAAACTGGTTATTTGTGAGCTGGAGGAAACAGACACACTAAATAACCTGCACTCAGACAATATGAACCTCAGAGTGTCATAAATCTGAAAGATCGTCATCTCGCTTTCAATGCATGCAACCAGGTGTTTCAACAGCCGTAGGTGTGAGGATACTCACAGGCTATTGACAACCATGGGCACGTGGGTCATTCCGTTATTTTTATTTAATTGAAATAGCCCCTAAAAGGCCTTTCTCAAAGGGCTCGCCTACCCTATAGCACCTCTTGCTGATTTAGCTTATTTTTCTCTCTCAGGGCCTCATAAGAACCCCATACAGCCCAAAAAGCCACCCACATAAAATAAAATTACTTCCTCAGCTCTAGGCTAAACATTTCTCCCAACACACTCACACTTACGGTTCTCCTTGTTCCCCAGCACTTGTGTGTTATGTTATATATTTACATAGCGTATGGTTTAAGATAAATATGCAGGACTGGATTAGGCCTTTTAGGCACTGCCCTAAAATGCACCACACTGGCAAGCGCTCCAGAGAGTACACCCTCTGAAGGAAGCATGGTGATTTCTGAAGGTACCTGAGCATGCAGGAATGCGGATGCTGTTCCTACTTCCAACTACCTCAGGCTTGTTTACAGAGGTGAACTCAGTGAGTGACCATGCTTGGCCCCTTATGCAGGGGCATGAGGAGTCCTTGTGCAATTCTCTCCTTGAAGTCCAGCACAAGGGCAGAGCCCAAAGTAATCTGGGCAGCTCAGATATAACATGACTCAGTGATGCTGACCCTTAGATGCAGGTTAAATGAGTCATTATTGACAACATTTACTTCTAAAAATCTCACAGAACTCCCCTTCAATGCTGACATGAAAGTCAAAGGTATGTCCTAACCATCACCCCTGTAACCACCTTTTTTTTTTTTTGCATTTGTATGCTAATCACAGGAGAAGCAAAAATAGACTTAGATTGGAAATCAAAGATTGGTTGTATACAGGTAATAGAGTGCTCGGCCATTTTATTTAAAGATAGAAGGCTCTTGAACCAGGTTTTATTATAGAACTGAGACTATCTATCCTTTTTGACACTTTTTAAATTAAGTTCTTCCTCTAATTTATGTTTTTGTCAGCTTTCTCTCCTTACCTGGTTTTAAACGGATTTTTTTCCTCTCTCTCTCCTAGTAATAAACTACTCTGGAGAGGGGAGAAATTTTTTCTAATGACTCTAGGAATTCAGATTAACAAAATGGCTCATTTGTATACAGCTACAGAATTATGAACCCTTTAGAAGTAGCCGAGAATCTGCTGCATTTTACCTGAGATTTGTTGCTTCTACACACTGCCTCCAAAATTCTTATTAGTTCTCCCTGCATTCTCCACTGGTGACATGTTTAAGCAGATTCACATCTCTTCAGTATAAAATTAGAAGGTCAAAGTTAAACCAAAGTAATAATGTAGAGGTCAAAAACATCAATGTACTTTTCTTTCTTTTTTAATGCTGTGAAGGATAAACACAACAAACCCTTGTACCAAAGCAGCAAACAAAAGCCTGTGTGAGCCTGGATTTGCATCACCAGTCATGTCTGACTTTTTACTGGCCACTCAATCTGCCTCCTTATTATTGCTAATCCGACCTGCCTCCCAGCATGGTCTGCATCCCGTTTGACTTCTGCATAGTTGTAGGAAGCAGGTTCAGACAAACCAAGCAGGGTAGCAGCTGCAGCATGATGTGTGATGGCAGCCAGATAATCTATTGTGATGTCTTGGAGAAAATTTGGGACAATGTAATTTCCCAGTTTGACATGAACCCTTGTCAGGATAACATGCGCCTGTGCATAATATACACATACTATGCCTGCTGTAAACATTTATTTTTATATTACAAGAATTCAAAATGTACATATGCTTATTCATAAAGTGAACTAAAATTTTAAATAGCTCACAAATTTAAGGCAGCAATGCACATATAAAAGAGTGACTGTCTCTTAAAGAACAAGATTACAGCAGATCGTTGTTATATCTTCCCTGTTTCCACCCTTTCCCTTGACTGATTTTAGTACCTCCAATGAGATCTTAGCAAATCCTTTTCACCAATGTGTCATGCTGTGGGAATTTTCTAGGGATTCCTTAAAGGTAAATATAAACAAGATGATAATCAAGGGGCACTGTTGTGAAAAGTGACTCTGCTTCCCGACTGCTAAGGTGGCCTTACTCATGGAAATTGCACAAATATACAATACACACACGCACACACAAACTCAACAACCACACTCACCCAAATTTCTTTCATTTGGCATAAAGTGCAGTAGGTCTTCATAAGCCTTGCATGGCTTCTGATTTAGCATAAAATACAGAACTACGGGTTTTAACATCTCTGACTTCTCCATCGATTTCTCACAACAAGCTGCACAGATACAGTGCTAGTACTGGTTCTACATGGATCTCTGAATTCACCATAGTTACTTCTGTGTCCAAGTCTACATATGAATGAGGCCAAACAGTTTAAATTTTGGTACTTAAAGTAAAGCAGATAAATCTATATTTAGGCACCTACAACTCCCACTAAAATCAATGCAGTCTTCAGACACAAACCATGTACTTAGGACCCTAACTTTAGGTATTCAGGTTTGGAGCTGGCCTACTTCCTTATGGAAGTTGTGAGATCCACAACTTTACATAATTACATCTTCTATCTATTGTCAGAGCAGGTATCAGATGGGCTGCAGCAGCTCCCCAACCCTGCCTCAATTTTATGTTAGTGCATTATGCAATTATGCATACCCTTTCTGTCTATGACTTGTCTGTTTGTAGCATCCTCCATCCATGAGAAGCTGGAGTGAGACCACTACCCATTTCACATGAGGAGAAATGTTCTAAGGTCACTGAACAAACTATAATTTCCAGTCAATATTGCCTTGGCTGGATTTGAAAAGGTGACCAAAAAATGAAAGATGCTCTATGTTTGCTATAGTTGTTACAGGAGGAAGAGACAGGATAAAGAGAAGAAGTAAACCCAATATACCATATTGAACTGTACCATACAACTGTCAGCAACACAGTTCAGATCCTCTCCTACCTCATCTGTTCTTTTAACTAAAATCTGACACTAGATGCTCCTTGAACTTTTCAAATCATCCTGAATCTGTAGTCACATAATTGTGAAACCTAGTGGGTCTAAGATTACAATATGGGATTGTGATGTATGGGGGTTATCTTTGGGGGTGAAAGGTTGTCACCCAAGAATACCTTTCCTCTTCGTTACCTAATGAGAGAGCAATATTTACAAGGAAATTACTATGAAACATATATGTGCATTACCAGTGTTGCTATGAATTTCCCACAAATACATAATTTCAAATGAGATCATGAAGACCGGTGCTAGTGAATGAGTGGAATTGGTACTTCTGGAGCTGAACAGACCTGTCACTGAAAAAGATAATGCTACAGTGTTATTGTCTTTTCCATTTCATTCTTGATTCCTTGTCACTATACAGTGTCCCTGCCTCACTGCACACCACTCTCATGTGCCCTGTTTAACACTTGGGATCATGGCAACTGAAGAAATGCAGCTTGACAGCTCCTGCCCCTGCCTCATCTATCCCAGAAATAACATTCATCCTTTACCTCAAAAAAGTGAGCTGTTTATCTGGCATTTGTTGGAAGATCCCTAGGGGACATCTGACTGCAGGCTTGCAAATGACAGGTATGACGAACTTGCCTCATTTCTTTTTCCAGAATGAACCCTTGCAAGGACCCCTGCAGAGTCCTGAAAGTTTCAAGCTCAAACACATCTCAGTAGCATGTCCCTCATTTAGGGAAATGGTCCCTTTACAGTGGACAACATATGTGACCAGTGCTACTACTCAAGAGCATAAATGAAATGCCCATGCAATAGTATGACAAAGGCAATGGGAATGTTCATCATGTAAAATCCCTAAACTGTATGAACCTCTAGCTCTCACAGGGTTATGACAAACTTCCATTATCATTTCCTCTTTCATCTTTCTTCTTAAGCCATTATAAACAGCAGACAGCAGGACCATAGCCTACTCCCAGATATGGACATATGAGGCTAGATGACAGCCCCTTTGGGCCACCTCTGTAGTGCAAAAGGGTCCTTATGCAATAAGTAATATGATCCTGTACTTCTGTCAATCAAACCATATGCCATCATTGCTATGACACACCCAGCTCTCATTGAGGCCAACAGAAATCAATACACTCAGTCCTGCCCTCTAAGAGTCACTCCTGCTCCCAGATAAACAGGGTTGTCTTGCCACATACCTTGCAAAATTGGTTACTACTCATGCATTTTCATTTGTAACAGGCAATAGCTAATTTTCAATATAATCTGTAGATGGGGCTAGGATCAAGCTCTTAAAATGGTCAAATACAAATGTGTCCAAGCATAGGGGATTGTAACCTGATGCAACACTGTGAACCTTCAAAGAAGTATCAGTAAGGTGTTCCTAGATCTCTCTGATCCTTATAAATAATGTGAATTTGAAAATGGAAATGCATTTTGTTCAAATCACTGCACAACACAGCAAAGTCACTCTAAAGAACATATTCCATCAATACAGGAAGGAGATATGCATATATCATTGAGCTGTTGAGTTGTATTCCATCCAATACGTTTTTGCAACACCACAGTTATGCTTCATGTTTATGGAATTATGATGCTTGGAATACAGAAGAGCCAGGGGCCTCATTTTTCTTTCATATAGCATAATGGGAGTGGTGATGGCAAAGTAATTATGCATCTTGGTTGCTGTGTAGGTATCATTAGTATTAGTAACTGAGATACAATATGTAAAGCTACTGAGGTATTTAATGGCCTGGATGTTAGTGACAATAAAGTAGCAATAAAGTTGCATCCAGTTTGTTCACACACACAGTTATTATTCAGTGTGTGTGTCACTGTAGGTTAGCTCAGCATTTTCATTACAATTCCTATTTTCAGGATGTTATAACTTAGTCATAATAATTTGCTTTGGTCTCAAAGTAGACACAAAATCTCAGTTTGAATGTGAAAGTGTGTGTGTGTTTGTAAAAATATTTAAAAATCAATTCACACCATTGTTAAAACTTTCCATTTGGAACTCTGTACCTGGATATTTTTACAGTCAAATTAAAATGACAGTTTATACCATACTAAGACTAGAGAATGTCTAGGGAGTCAGTTGGCAAGGTTTAGTTATAAAGTGTGAACTTTTGCCTTTAAGGGTCCATGCAGAAATGGAGCACCCTAGGAGGTTCACTAGGAAGGACTGTGACTCAAAATTTTTACTACAAAGGTGGGACAGTAAATTGTCACACCCCTTTTTGAGGTGCAGCTTTCTGCTCTCCTCACTTCTGGTCAGCTCTGGCAGCTAAGGGGTCGGGGGGTACAACTCTGTCCATTCTTCATCCAATTGCTTGTGGCAACAATACCTGATACACAGCATTTGCTTCCCCTTTTGTGCCCCATGTACAATCTGGCTAGCTCAAATGTGACCAGGCAGAGATTTTGGGGGGAGGGAGTGAAAAGGGGTGTCACTCCTAGATATCACTCTAAACTTAGTCAAAAATCTAACCTCTGGGGGATAGAAGTTTTTAGGCATGATCCTGACAAGGTGATATAAGTGATAAAGTAGGATTTGGGGAGCTTCAGATTTGTTTTGCTTTACTTTATATCACTGTAATTCCAAAACATTTTTAACTGGGATTGAGAATAAAGTTGAGTAACAAGGGTGGATGTAGGGAGGATTATTTTTATTAAATGCAAGTTATTTCCTTTAGAAATGTGATTTACAATGTAGAGTAGCTTCAACTGTTTAAAACAAAAACAGTTATTGAAAAAGTGCATTTGTACAAAGAACTGAAAGGTTTGCAAAAGCACATCTTGGCTTCTGAGCAATATCACCATTAAACAATTTTGGTCAAGTAATTCCTTCAATTAGAGAATAAGATTTCAATTACACCTAATGGCTTAGTTTTCTGCCACCAGCCTTTTCAATAAGGTGAGTATCATCCAAGGCATTGTCACATCTCAAAGGAGTAATTAGTCATCCTGCTGGTTCAGAAAGGGAAAACATATGTGATTATACATGCGTGTCTTGCTCTCCCACTACTAGGTGGTTTCTTCATTAGAGCAACATGAACGAACCTCAGCTAAGCAATCTTTCTACGCCACAGACACAGCATCACCCCCAGCTTATACCTGGGGTAATTTTAATAGAATGTTATAAAATACTGTGGAAAAACATTTAACCCGGAAAGGGCTGCTTTAGATGTAACTGTAGGATGAACTGTTTTGGAAATGACTCTGTATATATTTAATGAAAACATGGTGAAAGAAGCTGCTGTTTTTGCTGCAGCTCAAGTCAATCCAAAAATGGACAATTATCTTGGGGTACACTATAGATCATGAATAACAGACAAAGGTTCAAACTTGTTTATGATGAAGGCCTTTGGCAACACAGACAAATTCCTAAACCACTTTTCAAAACCAAACCTATCAGGTTGGTTAGCAGTACTGCGATTTTATGGGCAGATGAAAAAAAGATCCTTTGAGCAGCACATTAAGATTTCAAGTGATATAAAAGTGAATCATCCCAATAAACAAAAGGTACATGCAGTTTTAGGGGAATTTATACCAGATTCTATTTGGGATATTATTTCTACTACTGAAAAAACAAGTAAAAATGTTCCTTGCTAGAATTAAGGAGAAATTCCTGGGGATTTCCAGGTGCAAGGAGTTTGCAGAGTTGTAGACTGTCCTGTATAGGTGTGAATATA
This sequence comes from Chelonoidis abingdonii, assembly GCF_003597395.2. Lineage (NCBI taxonomy): Eukaryota > Metazoa > Chordata > Testudines > Testudinidae > Chelonoidis > Chelonoidis abingdonii. The sequence continues at coordinate 228,998,943 of NC_133770.1, forward strand.
TGTATTACCATATAGAAGCAAAATACTGATCCATCTGCGTAATACCCTGTCTTTAGCAGCAGCCAATACCTGATGCATCAAAGGGAGGTTAAAGTTCTACATCACTGATGGGAACAAAGCCTAATAAGGACCAACCTTTGTTCAAGCAAAACATTTAATCAATGGGAGTTTTGCTAATGAATTCAAGTGGGGAAGGACTGAGTCTTAAATTCACACAAGATGGACTTTCACCAGTGGTTCCATTATGGTGTTGTTGGGTGAAGTAAGGAAAGTGACTGGGGTGGAAATGAAATGTGAAGAGGGGTAGTAAGTGCGTAAATGTAAAAATACAGTACTTTTTTGTTCATTTAAAGTTAAGATTTTTCTGTACATTTTTTAAATTTCTGTTTTTTTATACATTTTGTAAACTTTTGTGTACGTTTATAAAACTGAAAACATATAACATTTAGGAACTTACGTCACCATTCACATCCGCACATTCTTAAAGTCAGAATCTAGAACAAATGATATAAATCTTCAATTAACTGTGCCAGCACCTTTTTTGCTCACAAATGGTTGTGGGCAGAAAATCTGGAGGCTAGACTCAGGCCCCCTTTAAAAAAAAAAGTTTGTCCTAGACAGTTTGAAGTATCCACATGGAAACTATTTTTTAATTAGTACAAAATGTTCAAAATACCGATTGAATCGGGAACATTTAATACAACAAGAGGCCTTAGCATGTATTTATCAGACACACCAGACACTAAAATACTTCTCTTGCCCTATGTTACTAATGACAACATATATGGCCTGATTACGTTTGGTGTCTTCAAAGAACAGGTTAGAATGCTCTCCTATTTTGAAGCTGATTGGCACATGTGAGGATGAGTCAGAACATGAAATTCTCAGCAGTTTTCCAAATTCCTGGCACTTTGCCAGAAGAGCCGGCAGGCCATTGATTATTATTGAGGAATCCCCTGACAGTTCCAACCCTGAGGAAAAGATAGGAAAGGCTGGGCAACAAGCCAATACTGCACTCCTGCAAAAAACAAAAATCAACACCCTATGCCTAATTATGCAGAAATTAGACAAACCTTAGATACTGTTTCTGCCCATGAAATCCACAGTAAACCAATGTGAGAAAGGGTATAGCCTACATGTAGAAGGCCAGATCCTAAACTGATGTAACGCTTTGCAGCTCTGAAGAGTTATGTCAATTTATATCAGCTGAGAATACAGCCCCCAAATGTTATACTCATAGATTTTAGTATAGATCAACTATGTATGCCTATATGCTACAGTACATTATTTGAACCAAAAAAATCACATTACTATAACCCACTAAATAATGCCTTTGATGTTGTAGTTTATGAGACAGTAGTACAAATGATATAAAGTCAGTAGTTGTCATTTTAATCACTTCAGTGCTGAATGATATACCAAGTATGCGCATGAAATGTACCCCACTAATGCAGCTGGATGTATATGCTACTGTATCTTTTGACATCCCATCCAAATGAATGAACAATCTATTCTAAGTTGCTGCTGTTGCTAGATCACATGCACATCCTCACAGCATCAAAAGGGTTAATGGTGTATTTTCATGAACACAACTCAGACACTTCAAAATACTGTTTCACATCTCTCCACAGAAACGGCAGCAAGAACAAAAAGTCAATAATTATTTTAAAACCTTGCACTGACGGAAAAACAACACTTCCAGCTTTGCAAAATATATTGTTTGATTGGCTACTGCTTAAGAACAAGGAGTCTCCCTGGTTGCAGTGGCTGTGTAACTGCATTCTCCAGTTTAGCACTTGTGCTTGTTTCACCTTTAACTCATTGACTTCCACATTTAGATGTCCAGGCTCCACAATTGTCAAAGTAAGATTCAGAACAGTATGCTGTGAATCCCTACAAAGGGAAGCATTTCTTGTGCATCCCAGACTACAGAAGGGAATTATAAGTAGTAAAAATACTACTTAAAAATAGTATGAATACATAGTCATAAGATTAAAGTTCGGGTTTTGTCTGTGACAATATTGGTGTGTAAGGTGGCTCATAAAACTCTCCTTAAGCAGTAAGTGATGAGAAGAGCATTTCCTTGCAATGATGGCAGTGAACACCTCCATTAAAGGCCTGAGAAACTGGAGGTGAGCAGGTACACCTATGAGACGCTTAGTGCTTCTCAGGATCAGGGCCTAAATTGACCAGCTGGTGAAACTGAAGGTCTTCCTGGGGCCCTTAAACTAGCCAGTCATGCTCTATCAGGAAATGCCTGAGCTAAAGGCAATTAGTGCCATTGTAAACCACCAGAGAGTTGAAATATGGATATGCAAAGAAAAATAATTCCCTTTCTATACGCTGAAGTTATAAATTGCAACTGCACATTGCCATGGATACTGTGACTCATTTGCAGCTCTGGTCTTCCCCTAACAGTTAAAGACCAGGAGAGAGCGCAACTAGCAGGAGAGCAGGAATTCCAGCTCCAGGGGCCATTTGATTTACAAGGCCTGGTTCTTTACTCACACTGAATAGCAACATGTTTATTCAGAAACCCTGAGTTAGGAAAGGATCTATGTTCAGCATGTTAAGGTTAAGCATGTGCTTAAATGCGGTCCTGTATAGGGATGAATTTAAGTACATGCTTAAGAGCTCTCCTGAATCAGTATAAGGTCCTCTTAGGAGGTTCTCAGCACTTGATCGGATCAGGCCATAACTGCAAGGAAGTGTTGAATATAATAAAAATGGCAGAATTGGATCTCTTATGTTTAATATATAAGCAAAAGATTTTTAGGGCCAGATTTTGGGAGCTGCTTTGTCCTGAGCAACTTTGAAAATATGACCCCTCAATTTAGATGCCTCAATGGGAGCTTCTGTTTGCTGAAGTCTTTTGAAAAATCAGGCTCATAATTTGTAGCTATTCCATTTCTCTGTGACATATTTAGATAATTAACAAAACAAATAAAATACTTATTGCAGTCTCTGACACTGGACAGCAAATGTCAAATGACAGCAATTTTTTCTTTTTTCTTTTTTTAGAAGATCAATCAGCTGAAGGAGTAACAGGAAATACCAGATTTAATTCACAAATCTTAATTGTCATATACAGCAACAGTTTGTTCAGTGCTTTAAAAAACATTACAAATACAGCATTTAGCCAGTTTCACTTGAGACTGTAAATTCAGAAGTTAATGCCAGAATCCATAGAACTGTTTCTCCTCTCATGTAAATGTTAAACAGCAGTAAGCAATGTCTCAGTTGCTTTCTTTAATATTTCAGAACTTTATTGCCAGAAAAAAAATCACTATAGCACACTTTGTAGGCATTAATAGTAGCATCTAATGATCAGTCAGAAAAATAATAGGCAGTGAAGGTGTAGACCACGGATATCTCCTATCTCGGTGTCTTCTACTCAAAGGCAAAAACCCTGAGTTGAAGTAATCCATACACTGTTATCAGCATTGCCTAGACCACTGATTAAAAAACGTTGTCATACACATCAAGGAGAAGGCAAATCAAAGTAGTGAAACCCTCAAAATGTCCCCTCCAGATCCACATATGGAGGGGAGCCTGCCACTGTGGAGGTTATAACAATTTGCACTCTTTGCTGTGGAAAAACCTTGGTAGGTTCTGGGTGCTGCTCTGCCTGGGGAGCCCCTAATAGCTGCTGTAAAAGTCACATTTCCATAGGCCAGTTGGTGTCAGTGGAACTAGACAATTGATGATCCTTGCCTCCTGCAGATCCACTGATGGAGTGGCAATGCCAGATTTTTCCATGGGTGAGGAACAAACCATGATGGAAAAATCAGTAGGAAACTCAGAAAACAACATGTACAGGGGAGAATAGAGCTCATAGTGATCACTCAGGAAAATGGAAATACATAACCTGCAGACACCGTGATACGCTGGATCCCTAGTTAAGATGGTCTGCGAGCTCAGAAACCATGTAGTCCACTTATACAACTAAGAACTGACAATTTCCTGAAAATACCACAGAGCAGAATTCATGTGAAGTCCAGGAACATGCCTGCTTGTCACAATGGCATTGGCAGGCAGGGAAGAAGAGGGATGGTGTAACGTGCACCCATGAGCCTGGGAACATAAACCCAGTGCCCCATAGTGATTGCCAGGAGTGGCTTATCCTGAAGGAAAGCTGGGGTTTTAGCAATATTGCATCTCTTAGCAGATAACCGATTTTTCAGGATCTGAAGAATTTATTTTATACCTTGAGGATAAGTTGAATTTTGGGTCTTCCATACTCAAAATATCCATTTAGTATTAGCATCATTGTTGTCATATAGGGAGTAACATAATGAAACAAGCTTTGGCTTTCAGTTCAACCCCAGAATGAACTGCAACAAAACTGAGACCTTTATGTACTACATGGGAATAGCTGCATCTAGTGTGGTTATGGTGCTTTCCCAGATAGCCTTACTTTATAATAAACAATAAAATGCACAGTAGTTCACATTTATATGACTCCTTTCATTCAGTAGTTGCAAATCTATTTGGTATTAAAGGGAATACTAAAGTGAATGAAGTTATTCATGTTTCCAAACATTTGCAGGAATAGGCCATAATAAAGGGGGGGGAAATTATGATTCAAATGTAAGAGACTGGTATGATGTATAAAAAATAAGCTACCTTTAGGACCTAAAGTTACAGCACTGCATATTAGAAACAAAGGAACAGTTTCCTAAATTATACTATAATTGCTATAATTATAGTAATAGGTTCTAATCTATTTCTCTCCACAGTAAAAGTTAAAGCAAACAAACAAAAAACAAAGCAAACAAACAAACAAAACAACCACTGATTTTCCTATAACACACTTGATACAGCAATACTAAGATACCAAAAACTGAATTATACTGATGTAATAAATACCCAGACATCCTCAACACTAATTTTGCATTAAATTTCAGCACACAAAGAGTACATTTTATAAGCGCATTTTTACCATGCTTAATTACACTGGGCCCATTAATGTAAGATAGCAGATTGCAAGCTTTTGCAGAAATGCGACCAAAATTGTGCCAATAACTGGACTTTCTAGTCAAACCCAATTAACTTCTAACACCAGTTTTCCTAGTGAGCATCAACTTGATCAGAATCAATTTGCTGTTTAAAATTGATGCATGATGAAAAGTGTTACCTTTTTGATGATAAGTTATGGTTAAGCATTTAAAATATATATATTACAAATTCCAAAATTAATAATAAAATAATCATTTTTATTGCATTTGAATGTGCTATAAATAAATGGCATTTTGAAGCATCAAGCAGTGTTGAGCTTCCTGCTGTGTCCCATATAGAGTCTCCATCACTATCATCACCCATGCATAAAATAATTCTTTTTCTGCTCTTACAATGGGACCAAGAAAACCCGGCATTCTGTTTGAAATGAAAATGAAGGCAACATGCTTAATCACATCATGATGGGTCAGCTATTGAGTTCAGAACATCCTCAGAAGCAATTCAATAAAAATATATACTTTACTATCTATCTCTGTAAATGCTACAAACTTAAAAAATATAGCAACAATATTATAAGATTTTTTAAAGTGCTTTATTCAAACTTCTCGACATTTTTTATAAGATCAATAGAAAGATGTTTACAGGGCCTTTAAAAAAACCTACACAGCAGGAATTACAAGTGCCAAGAATTGAGCAATTAGCATTATTATTATATAAATTAGTGAAATGTTTTATTATAAAATTGATGGGTAGTAAATATGTAGTAAATATGTGCATTATTTAAATTTCTTTACTAAAATTTTTTTGAAGCAATCATTTTCTTTGATCGATTTATTATTGCTTAATCTGCTAATAAAAGTAAATTTGAAGTGTTTTCATATATCGTTTAAAAAGTAGTCTGTTTTCACTCTGCCTCTGGAAATGTCATTGTGTAACTAAGACAGTACTGCTCAGCTAGAAAACAAAAGATTTTTTTCTCTTTCTTCGTGGGGTACAAGCAGATCATTACATAAAATACTTTTAACATATTTAACTTTTAGTTCTTGTTACACCAATGAGTGTTATGAGTGCTACACCTAAGGTACAGATCAGAAAAAGTATTAGATTTAATTAGATCAGAGACATAGTATAGTGTAATAGATGGTGTGCGGGAAATCTTGACTTCTAACTTCAACTCAGCCATTGGCTTACTATGGTCTGAATCAAGTCACAATATCTTGGCTTCTCAGTTTGTTTAATTATATACACCTGTTTGATAAGAATGTTATGAATATGCATTATTTATGGCCCTGATCCTTCAAACAGTTAAAATATGTACATTGATTTACATATGTGAATGGTCTGCTTGAGCTCAAGTTAAGCATGTGTTTAAGTGGTTTCAGGATTGGGGAAAATTTTCAAAAGCCTCTGAATTATGCTTATGAAAGTTACTTTGAAAGTAAGTTAGGGCTGGATTTTCAAAGGAATTAAAGACAGGTACCTAGAGGAATTTTCAAAAGCCATTAAATGGGTTATGCATTGACTTTATAGTGGAACCCCTGCCATGTCAAGGATGTGTGTGGGGAGTTGTCTGGACTGGTGGGAAAAGGGGTTGGGGTTCCTTTAAGGGTCTCCCCTGCATCTTCGACTTTCTTTCTGCATGTCTGCAACAATCCCACTAGGCACCTATCTATATCTTTAGGCATTTAAATACCTTTGAAAATCTGGCTATTAGACTCTTTTTAGCCAGATTTAAAACATCTGGCTCTGGTTTTAGATGTGTGTTAATATTATCTAAACCATTCTAAAAGTAGAGTTTTTCCCCCTCTGTAACATACATAGCATGTACAGAATATATAATATGCGGTGCTATTATAAGTCACCAATGCAGAGCTTCTTCAAAGGCAAATTTACTGAGTGTGACAGCCCTGCTCAAGCAAAGATGACTGAGTAGGTTGGAAGATGGATGCATACCTGAGGATATGCTACACAGGGAGCTATCAGAGGGAACAAGAACAACAGAGCATCCCAAGCTTCACTATAAAGACACATGCAAGTGGGATATGAAGGAATTTGGAATTGATCCTGACCAATGGGAAATCTTGGGAAGTGATCGTAACAAGTACTGTGATCGTCTCCACCAGGGTATCAAAAGCTGGCTCCTACATCTTGGTGAGAAAAGAGCCCACAGGAAGCAAGCAGCTCCCAACCAAGACACATAGATTTGCAATAACTGCCAAAGATCATGCAAATCTCTCATTGGACTGTACAGTCACAGGAGACATTGCAAACCACAGGCTGCAATTGCCACCGTCTCTCGCAGATGAAAGGATGCCAACTCCAAGGTGCTTTTTTATGGGGTGTCATTTGAGATGCTGCCCACATGGTTTCACTACTCATCATTAATGCACCTCCCAAACCCATGTGCTTAAACCTCTAATAACACAATGCACAATCATGCAGCCCTCCCATATATAGCCGCACAAAAACAATTTATCTGCTTAGATAGCTAGTAGTAAACTTGTTTACACTGAAATAAAACAATAATAATACAAACATTGCACGGTGTTTGAATGGGTTTCAGTGTGCGCTATGCTATTCTATAGCTAGTGAAACTCTGCTGAGGATGAAACTCTTTGTGAGAAAATTAATAACTTCACTACAGCAGCAATCTATTCTACCATTTATACATTAAGTACAAAACGAGTATTTGGAACTACACTTCCAATGATATAGTACAACTGATATTTTACAAATATGCTAAATGCGCTAAAATATAGTGGTCCTCCAAAGTTTATTTTTTTGTTTTATTTGTATAAAGACCTAATTTTGTCACAACACAAAATCGTGGTGAGTCATTTCCATTGTATTTGTTATCTGTGGATTATGAGAGTTTAACATTGTGATTTATGGAGGTTAGGACAAGATCAAAAATCCACCAAGTGGAGATATTCATCCCTAATTATCTTTATTATGACAGAGAATCATTGTTTTAAGTTGTAAAGTGGTAGACTCTGAAATGGCTGTGTATAAAATATTGATACTAGAGGGATGCTGTATTTTGATGGATAGCATGGATTATGCCTTCTGTATGAAACATAAGATCTGGCAAAACAAAAAAAAATGTTTTTCTAAGTGATATACAAAGTGACAAGGTTTTATTTAAGAAATACTAAAAATGAAGTAAATAAATAATTTCCCTTAATTATATTCCAAGAGCAAGTTCCCCAGTAGCAACATCAATCAGGAAAAATGTGTAATTTATAGTACTTATCATGCAATTAAAATGATAAAATGCCTGGAAGATAGGAGGAAACCGACTGGCTAACAATAGCTACAAGTAGGCAGATATCCAGCATAGTCTCCTGCAACCAAATTTATAAAGTAAAAATAATGTGCTTAATAATTTCTAAAAATTCTAAAAGTAACAATACAATTCAAGCAGTAGATCTACACAGGGATACCCAAGTGTAGCAGAAGGTCAGTGGTTGTTGTTTTGTCCCTTCTTTATATTTCACCAATGTCTATCTGGGTTTCATTCTGGCCACTATAAATCACTCTCTTCCATGTAAGTTCAATGACATCTTCCTCTCAGCGCAGACAGTAGAACTTTTCATTATCCATATCTGTGCATGTGTCTATAGGACTCTGCTATCACAGTTCTGCTCAAGTGACTTCTCTGTGTGCACTTGTGGCTTCTTCTGGGTCTGGTCCTGCTTCCACAGACATCAGTTACAAAATCTCAAATGACATGAATGGTCTGGGATCAAGCCCTCTGTGCATTACCATCTCCATTATTATTACTGAACGCTAAGGTGCATCCTACACACTTCTGAGCATATTATGACTGCTTCTCTACAAAGTACCAAAAGCCAACTCTTGGTCCAATAAACCTTCTGATTTACTTTCTTGCAATATGACGCAAATTGCAGAGAAAACTAGAAACTCATAATAAACATGCAATCCAGAATAATTTATTTGGGCCTCAATGATGAGAATCCAACCGCCAGGGAGCCTATATACCAGGGGTGGCCAAACTTACTGACCTTCCAAACTGCATACAACAGTCTTCATAAGTTCAAGAGCTGAGGCACGCCGGCCAGGGCTTGGGGCTTCAGCCCTGCAGCAGGCACGTAGGGCTAGGAGCGTCTGCCCCATTGGGAGAGGGGTCTTGGGGCTTCAGCCCTATGGGGCGTGTCTGCTGGGGTTTGGGGTTTCTGCCCTGCAGTGAGTAGGGAGTTCTCGGGGCTCCAGCCTCATGGGAGGTGCCTGCCGTGGCTCAGGGCTGCAGCCCTGCTCCTGCTGAAGACCCGAGCCCCAGCAGATGCACTCCAAGACCTTCCTCTCCATGGGGCAGAAGGCCCAAGCTCTCCCCTCCCCAGTCTGGTAAGTGGGGTTCCATGAGCTTCACTTTAACTGTAATAGAGCCTCATTGGGCTCACGAGCCACAGTTTAGACATTCTTGCTATATACTAAAGAAAACTAGATTATGCTTTATATTTAAAAGGATTGGTCAGAACATTTTTGACAAAATGTTTTTTCATTAAAATATGTTGTTCTGGCCAACTTTTCAACAGAAAGGATTCTGAGGTCCAGCATGGACTGTCTTGTCACTTCCAGAGAGACAGAAATCAAAAACCTGACATTTTGGAACTGAAATGGAAGTTTTGACAAAATTCTGTTTTCATGAGTATGTTTGAAAGGCTTTGGTCTCATTCCATGGCAGAACAAAAGCAAATTCTGAACCCTCAAAAGTTGTTGCAATTTTGAATTGTCATTTTCAGGCAAGCTCTAATATTGTTTTCATGATTTATTAAGGGTTCTGTAAATGAGTATTATAAGTGAGAGCAGTATACAGCTCACACTTATAAGCAGTATATGTTATAGAACCTTCTAAGCAAATGAATAGAATGTGTTATAAATGATTCCAAGACACAGCAAGAAACAACATATTGACCTCTTTAACACTGTAACAGTCTATAACAATTGCGTAAACATCTATTCAAACATTGAACATTCATATATTAGCACCTTATAATCTTTTACAAATGGAATGTCAATCTAAAGTGTGACTGAAATGTATTTACATATGCCCCAACTCAATACTAGGATGTCTGGTTAAATAAAAATATAGAATTTTAAGAGAAAAAAATAGATCTTGGGAAAAAGTGTCTGCGTGTTTCTGTCTTAGGCCAGAAGGAGTTAAAAGTAGCACGATAAGCCCTGATGGGTGCTGCGCAATGATCTTAACACTGGTCTACAATTTTTGATATGTCGTCTGCTTCAGAGATAAAATGTGGTATTTATTATGTATTTTGATGTGATGAATTGAAATATGACAATTAAAACAACTGATTGGCTACTGTTTCTAAGATATTTAAGTTTTTACATTTTATGTCTATGTATATTGCTGTTAGATAGTAGAGTTTTAACATAAATTTGTAAACCTAGGTCTTTCATGCTGTTTATGGTTGCTTTACAGATAATTATTTCACCTGTCCTGTTTATGTAACCTTTAAAAATCAGCAAAAAGGGTTATTATAAAAAAAATAGATTATGAAACAAAGGCAAAAAACTTATTATGACATAGTTTTAGTCCTATTCGGTCTACTTCGGTGCTTCTGGCTTGTCTTTTTGTATTCATTAAATGGAGCACTCTGTCCACTGTTCCCCAGCAATAGGTCTGCAAGCATTGATGGGCTCCATTTGCCCGATAGCGTTCTCCATGTTGCATGTCCCTGGTGAAATCGCTTGCCATGCTCGTCGCTCACTGCTCCGCAGTTTGGTGGAAAAATCTAGATGAGAGTGCAAAAATGTAGCTTTTAGGACAGTTGCACCCAGCTTTGTAGCGCTTGAGAGGTTTTCATCCACACAACTGTAGTTGTCTGCCTTGTTGTTCCGAGAAAAATTTATTGCCACAACTGGAGCTTTCCATGCCGTCTTTTCCTTGGCAACGCAGTGCAGGCAAATGCATCATCTCGAAGAAAGTTGACAAATTCTGAGGACAACAAAGACACCTCCTTTTACTCTTAAGCTTCAACTTAACCTGGAATATTTTCCACGGAAGTACTTGAAAGCTGCTTTGTGTTTTGTCAATGGCCTGTGCACAAAGTCTTCATCAACCCAGCTTGATGTGTCAAGCGGTGGTAACAAAATCTTCCTTGATTCAACATTGTGGTGGATTGCTGAAACACTTTTCCTCCCAGGCTCCATGACTGTCGGAGTGGCCAATCTTTCTTGAGTAGTGGGAATCTCTTGCCGACTAGATCCCATTGCAGAGAACGTAGTACTTTAATGTATTCCAGTCTGCAGACCAAGCAATGAGAGCAACAACCTTCAAATCGCACAAAGCTTGCCTACTGATGTTGGTCATAGTTTATGCACCCAAATTGTTTCATGTTGTCCATAGGTTTCCTTCATATGGACTGCAGACTACTGGAATTGATGCAATTAACATTGCCATCTATGCAGCAAAATTAGCTTTAAGACTCGTCTTCAAGAATCATGAACAGCTCCACTCATTTGGATCGTGAACGATGTTGAGGGCTGCCATCACACCATCGATGTTTGTTGTAGGCTACAAGATCACCTTCCCAGAGAAGAATGGGAGAAGATCCTTTGACATTCATGGGAACATGGAAACCCTAACATCACCTGCCAGGAGATTCCACTGCTGTAGTCTGGAGCCCAACAGCTAGACTAGAGCCAATCAACAATTTTAAGCATCATTTTCATTCTCAGTGACCCAGAATTAGTAAAGTTTAAAATACATTTATTTCAGAACCATTTTGGCTGTAGAGCAGTGATCCACCTTCTGGCTAAGGAACAAGCTCCATCCAATTCATGTCTACTCTCTTGGTCAGAAACTGGCCACTGTGCTGCTTTTGGGAAAACTGATGGGTGCAAAAAGATCATCCACAGAATCCAAACATTTAAAAACATCCTTGTTCCCCATTAAGTGTTGTGGGAAGAAGTTTATATACATATGGAAATAAATGTGGTTTTAATTGAAAGATATATTTTCACTGATTTGTGTAAGACCCTAGGAGCAAAAACACAAGTAAATTATTAACTTGTAAGGTTAGACAGCGTGAATGCATTGGCTGTACCCAGTAGGAATAAAATAGATTAAGTAGATGTTTGGTTAATTGTATATAGGCCAATGTGCGTCTAAGGCGAAAGTTATTGTAAGATTCTAAAAATGTTTTAAATAAATTAAACCTCTCCTCCTAATTCAGGCCTAGGGATACATACTAGATGTGGGTATATTACATGAAGAAATAAACCAGGCTACTGCAAACTGCCAAATCAAGCTTCAGGGAAGTCTGGTTTTACTACCTGATTATACCAAGCACTGTGCCTTAAACTAGTCCCAGATGCACAGTTCACATTCATGCCCCTCATCTCTCCTTCCTGCTTTATATGAGGTGATAATATCTTTTATTCACAAACCTAGGAATGATGTCCTTGAATGTACTAACCGTTTATATTGTTAAATCTTGATTATAAAACTCTCCCCCAAGACCTGATAAACAGGGACCAATCCAGCTTTACAGAAGTTCCATTAGCCCCGACAACAACATCTCCATTTTAGCAGCCAAAAGCACCACAGGAGTATTAGCCATAAATCAAAGGGCAGTGTTGACCCATCAATGGTTGATGAAGATATATCTGCTAGATTAAAATAGAAATATGTACAAGTAAGAATTTAACATAGGTAGTATTATTTATATTGCAGTAGTGCCTAGAGACCGCTAACTGGGGAACCACTGTTCACATACACACACAATGAAAAGATGATCACGATCTCAAAGAGCTTGCAGCCTAAGGTCACAGTCCTGCAATGCATTGATCACTGGCAGACACCGGCTATGAGTGACTATAAAGGGGCTGTGGTGTCCACTCTTGTGCAACTCACTGAAGGACTGGGGCTTATATTTACCACAAGAGACAACAGATGGATACAAACACAGAGAGAAGGGAGCACGAGATAACAAGACTATTACGATCAGCGTAATAAGCAGCAGTTACAGGAGTATATGTTTCTGAAACAAGTTTAACAATCATTTTCAAATTGCACATCCCATCTTTGCTAAGATATTAAATTAACAGTCTGTTAACGTTCACCATTAAGCTGTGAAAATATTTGCAGTTCTCACCTGTTTACGTTAACTCAAAGACAACTTGGCATTACAGCTCATAGCTAACAGGGCCATCCTACCAACCAGGGGCTCACAAATGCTGTTAGTAGAGAAGTATGTCTATGCTAATGAAGTATTTGCAGGAGAGGGGAAAAAATTACCATTTTATGTAGATCATAATATAATGTTTCTGCTTAAACCAGTGAAATAATTTCCTCATTTATTATATTAACTGCAATTATAATAGCAGTATCAGCATTAATAGCTGTATAATAGCCATACAGTTACAATACTGAGATACAAAATCAATTCAAATTGTCAGAACTTCTGTTATTATCCAGGCATTATTAAGTTTTTTTCCCCTACAACTTTAATTTTCTGCCTAAGAATACTAAAATATTTAGGCTTTTGAATAAAGAACTAGAGAGAATAAAATCATTGAGGTTAAATTTTAAAATTTTGGAAAAAAAATATTTCAGTTAACAGCTCAAACCAGTGGGTCTTAACCTTTTGCATATCATGATCCCAGGTTGGGAAGATGTTTCAGGGTCCCCACCTCTCTAATCAAAAGGAAAATTAGGGTTACTGAAACCCACTGAACCTGTTTGTGACCACCCTGGTTGTCATAACCCTGAGGTTGAGAACTCATGATTTAAATCCATCTTCTTCCTTTTCCCCCCACAAGAGGTGAGGAAACAATATGAGAGGAGAAGGTGAGTAGTCAGTGTGACAGCAGATATTTATGTCTCTAAATTGTGGTGAAGGGACCCTTTTACAGCTTACATGAACAAAGGTCTTTGGGGACTTTTTCCAATAAGTAATAATAGGTTTAGAGCAAAGCCCTTGGAATACTGATCTGAACTTAATACAGGTGAATGTCAATATGATAAAAGAATAAGAAAAGCTCTATGAACAGCTCCTTCATTATAAGGGTTTGTGGACTCCAGTGCCACGTGCTGCCAGAATCCAGATCTAGACCTCTTTGGTCAGATTTGATTGCAGCTTCACCAACTAGCTAGGAATACTGAAGCTTCCTTAAGTGCATGCACCTAAGCAGGATTCTTGTGGCTGCAGCAAATTCAGACTAATCAGGTCTGGATCAAGAGTTTGAAGGGTAGCATTTGAACTCAAGTTCCCATTAGTGAGGGATTTTTCTGGTTCACCTGAGGAAAGCATTTCTACTAGGCAGAAGATAACTGGGACACTGAGAGTCCGATGATTTGGGAGAGACGGCTTCAGGATACCCAGGAGCAGTCCAGGGATCACAGGAAAACAAATCACTTAAAGAATAAAATGAGTTTTACCAAAAAAACCCCAAGATCTTGGAAGTCCAGGCAGAAAAATAAATCAGAAATGTAAGATGTGGTAGATGTGGCAGATCTGGCTGTGAGGGGGAGCATATCTTTATGTAAGAAGACTGTTATCCCCTCACTAACATTCAGTGGGGGTGTTTTGGTTGCTATCTCCCAGCACTAAAAGGGGAGGGATCAATGGCAAATCAGGACCCTGAGACTGACAGTCCCCAGGAACAATGGTGAGAGGCCAATGCTCCAGATCAGTGTGATTGATAGGGTGGGCAGGCTAATCAAAGAGACAGAAGGCCAGGGTGGGTCCCATCTTCCGTGTGAGCTGGAATTGCCTGGGTCAGACAGAGTGGGGCCGAGCTAAGGAGAGAACAGGGGCCCAAGCTGAGTTGAAGAGCAGAGTTGTGCCAGATCCAGAGGGCCCAGAGCTGCAGCCACAGAGCCAGAGACGCAGCCCAGGGAGATTAGATCCTGTGCTGGGAGCAGAGCTGCAGCCACAGAGCCAGAGACGCAGCCCAGGGAGAGTAGATCCTGTGCTGGGAGCAATGCTGCAGCCACAGAGCTGTTGCCGGCACAGAGTGCCCGAGGGAGGCAAGGATTGGGTTCGTTGCCCAGTGTGCGCCGCACCAAAAGGACACACCAGGTGGAGAAGTAAACAAACTTTATTTAAGATCTCAAATAGGCGTTAGGAGTCACGCAGGGCTCAGACCAAAAGCGCGCAAACAAACAGCTTACCTAACTATTTATACTAGAACCAAAACTGATACATATTACAACATTATTTGTCACTCACACTGTCCCCACCCAAGGCTGTCTGCCTAGTAACCATCCAGTTTTCCCGCCCAAGGCCAAAGTCTGCCTAGCAACCGTAGGAGTAGGAATAGCCCCTCCCAACAAGCACAACCTGGGGTCAAACATGGAATCTGGAGGAGAGTTGGTACACTATGGCTCAGAGCAAGAGGACTTCATCGGCTCTCATGGCCTTCCATTCCCTCGAGTTACCTGGTTTATGCCAAGTGCGTCCCCAACAGAGCCAGACACACAGCCTAGGGAGAGCAGATCTTGTCCTGGGAGCAGAGCTGCAGCCATAGAGCTGGTGTGGTGAGCAATTGGGGCCAGCCAAGGGGGAACCTTGGGCAAAGGGCCCAGTGCAGAAAGACACCTCCAGCCAAGCATCCTTGCAGGCAGGCTGGGAAGGGGATCTTAACCTGATGGGGGGCTGATATTGGGAAGAAGGTTCCCACCACCCAAAGCCCGGAGGTGTGTGGCCACCACCATTGCAAGTGTCTAACCCGCAGCATACCTGCAGCACAGCCAGGGCCTGCGAAGGAGGCCTGGGACCTACAAGGAACAGACTGCAAAGTGCCTTGATGTCCAGAGACACTGTTTGTAATGTTCCCTGCCACAAAGCAGGGTGATGTGTTTTCTTCTAACTTTTCCCATTTTTTCTTATTCTTTTCTTTAAATTAATTGTTAAGTAAACAACTTGTATTTGCTTTAAATTGTCTGGAATAATCAGTGGGTCAGGGAGGTGCTCAGTGCAGAGAGGGTACCCAGGAGTGGGGACACCCTAGCCCCTGTCCTGGGTGACCACAGCAGGGTTGGGGGTTGAGCCCCCCAGGAATCCTGGGCCCAGCCTTGTTGGGGTTACGAGGACTCTGCCAGACTGGAGCGTGGAAAGAGAGTCCTCTAGGGCAGGGAGGACTCTGGGTAAAGGAAGTGGGAGTGAGGACTCAGATCCTTTCGCTAGCCCACTTCACTGGGGTGGTGCAGAAGCCAGGAAAGTTCCCCACCATAGCGGGACCATTCTCCCGCTTACATTTAGAATACTCATGCAATATGACATAGTTTGCATTGTCTATGGATGTTGCAGGTCAGGAAAAAGGTGCATTAGTAGGGAAGGCAGGAGCAAAGCTTGCATGGAACCTACATCTGCACTGTGACTGACTCATTGTAATGTAATCACCTGCTCAGTTTCATTAGCACTAAATCAAATGCATGAAGTGCAAAATAAAGGTACTGATTTTTTATTCTCTCTTCTGCCAGATATCTGCTTTGTGCAAGAGAGGGGGTTCTGTCAGGGAACCGGTTCTGGCTCCTTGATTCTTAGGGCCAACCCAGGTTTTGACATGAGTTAGAGCTTCTTCTGGGCAGCTCTAAAATGAGCCACAGATGCAGGGTGTCATTATAGAGCTCTACAACCCTGGTGGATCTCTTTCACCTCACCTGCTCCAGATCCATATAATGGCATAAGGAAAGATAGAGACACTGGGCCTGGAGGCAGCGCACATATGTCAGCACATTATTCCTCTCAGGTAGGGAAACTGTTCACATGTTTGTAGCTAGATTCCAGCCACTTTACTGTATTCATAGCAAAGTACCATGACAGACTTCAACAATCCACAGAATGCACTTTTTGCAGGACATATATCAGGGGGAAAAAGCATGTTCCATGTACTGCCATTTTTGTCCAGGTATGCAGGTCTCACTATAGTCCTGCACTAGTTACCAGAATAAAAAGAAACTGAAGGAAGTATCCAGGTTAGTACACATGGAGTGTTGAGGGAAACCCCTAGCTTACAAGTCCCACGTAAGTTACACACACGTGCCTGTCAGAACATATGGTTTTTCCACTCCCATTTTGTTTGTTTTTCAAACTGAGCGGATTAACCTATGGATTTTGTACTCCTGAATGGTGACGTGTTCTGTGGCAAGAAAACTATTCTGCACAAACTTGTGATACAAAACAGTTGTCCATTGTTTGGAGAATAGTTTACAAAGAGTTTTGCAGGAAGGATGTGCCAGATTTCAGGGTATCTCTGTGTATTACAAGATTAAGTGTACAACACTGATAAAGGGAGGGGAAGGAGTTAATACAGAGAGGTATAGTTTTTTTTAACTATCATGGTTTATTGCTATTTCTTGTTCCCTTTTGAAATGCCTGTCATGAACTTTGGACATGTGTACTTCTCTGTGACCCACCGGTAATAGGCTGAAATGTCGCACACTTCCCTTTATCCTTTATCCTCAAAAAATAGAATGTCATCTACAGGATTGACTCAGTCAGGTGAGGAAGCTGGCACCAAAAATTACTTCTTGAAATTAAGGTCCAAATCACCAACTGGCACAAGTCAACATAGTTCCATTCGCTTCAATAGAGCTATGTGGATTTTTACATCAACTGTAAATTTACTCCTAAGTCTTCTATATGGTATGCTGACTCTCTTTTACTTGAGCTACTGGAACTGCTTTATAATAATCACATGGGAAATTTGGGGGAAAGTTGCATGAAATTTTTTATACTTAATAAAAATTAAAAAGGATGTACTGCTGGAGAGAAAACATTCTAGCAATACAACATACCTTAAAAAAAAACAAAAACCAACTCTGGTTGCAGATGTTCAAAACTGAAGGACTTTTTTTCATGTCCACCTCTTAAAAAAACCTACACAAGTACAAACTGACATCCATTTATACTGCTAAAGAACTAATTATTCTCTGCTATTGCATTTTTGCAGTAACTGAGTTTCTTTGATGTCTAAGAAAAAGACATTGCTAAACATTTAAATGTGATGATAAAGAAAAGCCATCCTACCGTAGTATGTAACTAGATAACACTCTACACCCTGTAACAAACTGCATTCATAGGGTGGGTTCTTGCACAACTGGTTCTCTTTTCTTATGGTTGTTCTTATTTATCTTCCAGGGACCAGCAAAGCTTTGCAGCTGGGCAATACTTCAAAACAGAGCAACATATAATTGTTCCTGGTTCCCTGTTGACTATTCCCACATATTCTCCTTGTAGTATTTTCCCTCTCACCCATCAGGGTGTTTTTTTTTCTCCTTAGTGAGGCTTTTAGCTCTTTCTTCATACCGAGTGGGTTATAATGAGACTCATCTGGTCTGACTGAGTCAGCAGAAGAGCTCTTTTCCTCCATACAATATCTGACGTTTTTGACCCTCATAGAACCAGAATAGGCTATGAGAGGCTTGAGAGATTTTCTCCCCCCCCCCCCCCACATCCCACCAGGCCCTTAAGCCTGGACATCTTCTAAAACGGTGGCTAGGGGAATTGATTGGAAATGTCAATTGCATCAGATAATATCAGCATCTGTTATTGTTAGGTCTCACATTTAGTTTCTTGTTCTTACATTCTGAACAGTATCTAAAATGCCAAACAACATGCTTGATTATTCGGAGGCCAAGTTTATTATACATACCATGGTTCCTAGTCTGATTTTGCGCCACTAGCAGTTTTTAATATGAACTATTTTAATACACAACTCGAGGACAGCATGTACTCAGTTTGCCTGGCAGATGTGGATTAAAGGTGGAAAAAAAGGGCCCACAGACCTGGTTATGGGCTGGCACAGGCCCCATGGCCTCATGAAGTCCAAGGAGTCATGGAAGTGGAGAAATGTCCACTGGGAGTTTAGCTGTTCTACATGGGGACTTGGAAACAAGAGAAAGCAGGGCAGGGAGCCAAGAATGCATAAACAGTTGTATATGTGGAGGAATTTGATATGTTGAGTGGGAAGGCCTTTAGGGTGATTTAATCTGGACTCCATTTGATTCACCACTGCTGCCTTGTATTTTGTCTTTTGACATCTGAGAGTCAGAAAGCTATAACAGCATGCATTGTTTAATAAGTTAGTGTTTGTAAAGCACTTTGGAAATGTAAAGCACCACATGAAAGATGAGGAAATATTTAACTGTGGGAATGAGGTAACACATAATTTTTTGATATGGTAATAGGGAGGAGATAAGTACCTCTGCACAATTAAACTAGTCTATATTTTGCTTCCTGCTCAATATACAAGAGATATGTGTATGCCATGCTTTGCAGCTATAGCATCAGTTAGTTTTCAAAATAAAAAAACACTGAAAGACTGCACAGTCCACTCATTCAGGAGAGGGAAGACTATAAACATGGGGTTATGAATAAGTGACATTCAGAATTTATGTAGCATGAGGTCACAATAGTGGTAAAAGCTCGCCACATAACACAAAGCTGCCTGGGACTAGCTTTAACTTCATATGCTGGTATTTTAATCATTAATACCTTTTCTTTTCTTTGGCATGAGGAGATGGAGGGGGAGTCAGAATTGAGAGCAAAGAAGGAGAAAAATGCAAATAGGTCCTTATTTTCTGGACTACAGCATTCCCCTTTGAAAGATGTGCACTTCCTTTTAGAATAGCCAAAAATGCCCTCAAGGTATGTGCCACTCTGGAACAGAATGAGTGATATTCTGTGTTCTGCTTCAAAGAGGTAGAGCATAGAACTTGCACCCGGGGTGGGGGGAGGGAGGGCAAGGCAGCTTTAAGCCACCATTGTTCGATCCTGATTCTCAGCTACTCTGGGAGCCAGGGAGGCCCTCAGCATAACTTAGACAGCCCTAAAGACCTAAATTACAGCAGCCTCCCAGGGCTGCCCCGTGGGCCACAACATGGCAAGGAATATCGGCAACACTGTGGGGAGTGCCCCCATTCCTGCCCCATCCTTGGCAAGCCACCCATGCCCAGTTTGTCTTGGGAGGCAGCTGTAGGCTATGTTCTGCAGGACCTTTGCAGGATCTTACAGCCATAAAGGGGCCAGAATCGGGGTGAGGATATCACCCCAGAATATTATTTTCAACTAAATTCCATTGCAGATCACTATATTATGTGAAAATCTTTACAGTGTGGTATGGCACCTCCCCTTTCAGTCTCCTTCACTGAAGTCAATGTCAAACCACTGTTGACTTCAGTGGTATGTGGGTTTGGCCCTTAGGAAGTACTTCACTGCACTATCATATTGAGTGAATTTGGTTTGAATGGTAATGTCAAGGGATCAGGGCTCAGGCCTTCATTGTGGTTGGTAGGGGACACACACAATAAAAAGACACTCTCTGCCCCCCAAAAATTACAATCTAAGGAAATTGATGGCATCAGTTTAGGAAAAGAAACTTTCCATGTTTGCAAAGAACAAAATATGGAAGAAAAGAACAGCTAAAATATTTGTCTGTTTTGATGTATTAGTAGGTAAATTTATTAACATGCTTTGCACTTAGCCATTCATCTGCACATTCTGGATCCATCAGACACTGATGAGAAAGATTAGATTTTTATGTTATTGCAGAAAATTAAAAAAATGAATATAGGGTAATTGGTAAACAGTTTGCAGCTGTTGCTGAAGAATTAGTGTGCTTCCCCTATATGCTGTATCAACCACATGTAATTCCCCAATGTCAGGTTTCACCTGAGGATTATACACAGTAACAAAGATATAGCAATGGGGACAGAGTTCAGGTTCAATGCTGCTTTCTTAATGGGACTAAGGCCAATATTACAGCAAGTTGAAATTCAGAATTTATATTCCTGAGGAAATTCTGACATCTTAACATTTCCTTTCATCCCAAATTGGAACGAAATGTTGAAAATTCTAAATTTCCTGCAAAACAAATGTTTTTTAAAACTGTTGTTTTGGAAAAATCAAAATTAGCTCAGTACAGCACTTTGTTTTGACTTTGATAATAACGAGGTGCTTTGAGTTTATCAAAATATTTCTATCATTATTTGTTGAAAATGTCAATAACATCAATATGTTTCCACAAAGTGTTTCAATTAATCAGCATTTTCTGATGGAAAAACATGCCATGTGAAAATGTTCTACCAGCTCTACCCAACATATTTATTACACATTGATAAATGAGGGATTTAAATGTATTGTGGGCAGCACTATATGCAATTAATAAGTATAACAGTCCTTGTGGTATTATAAGGTTCTTGATCCCAAGGGCTCCTTAATGTCAAAACAGAATGCACAAGCTATATTAACTCAAGCTACAGTTACTTCCATCTCATTCGTTATGCTATTTGCACCAGTTTAACAAGATGAAAACAAAACCAATGCTCTACTTAGTTTATTTATTCCTCACATTATTTATTGGTACCTGATGCAAATCAGAATAGAAAATAAGGATGGGCCCACCATTAGTAAGCAATAAGTAAGATTTGACCTGCATTTTCATTTCACCTTTTCCTCATGAGAGATAGATATTATTATTAACTTGTTTTCCCGTAGTGCCCCAGGCATTGATCAAGACCCCATTGTGGTAGGTGCTATACAAACACAGACCAAAAAGATTGTCTCTCCCAAAGAGCTCACAATCTAAATATAAGACAAGACATAACAGAAGGATACAGACAGATAGTCAAGGAAACAATGGGATAATATTGGTCAGCATTATAGGAAGTCTGGTCTCAGCAAACCAGCGGCCTAAGCGTTGTCCATTTATTTGTAGTCATCATAGAAAAGGAGAATTTTGAGGAGAGTTTCAAAGGAGGATAATGAGATAGCATTCTGGATATTCCTGGGGAGTTCCTCCCAAGTATGAGGGGCAGCATGGGAGAAAGCACTAAAATGCTTGTTTGAAAATGTAATACATGGTTGACAGAGGCTAGCATCATAGGCCAATTGGAGATGGGAGTAGACATTCAAGAGTGAGTGACAGGATAGGTGGGGTGGGATAGGCCATGAAGGGCCTTGAAAGTGAAGAAGCAGCTTACGTTTGATGTGTTAGGGATGGGGAAACCATTGCAGTTTGCAAAGGGATGACATGATCATAGTGATGGGCCAGGAGCATTTTGAATGGATATTAGGGTGACCAGATATCCCAATTTTATAGGGACAGTCACAATATTCAGGGATTTGTCTTCAATAGGCACCTATTACCCTCCACTGCCATCCTGATTTTTCACACTTGCCATCTAGTCACCCTAATGGAAATGAAGAGGCCAAGACTGCATTTGTCGATGGCCAGGAAAAAGGATGTTGCAGTAACTGAGACATGATTTGATCAGAGTCTGGATGAGAGTTTTAGATGTGTGCCTGGATAGGAAAGGTCATATCCTAGAGATGATATATACAAAATATCTACAAGATTTAGATATAGCCTGGATGTGAAGACCAGGAGATAGATCCAAGTCAAAGATAATGTCTAAGTCATGGACCATAGCGATGGGGAGACTTGTGGTGCTATCCACAGTGATTGAGAAAAGAAGTAGAGGGATAGTCTTGGGAGGAAAGATCCAGAGCTGTGTTTTAGTTGTTGCGCTGGAACTGACTGCTAGATATCCATGAGAAGATGTCAGAAACATTGGCTGAGATTTTAGTTTGCACAGATGGAGACAGGTTTGGAAAAGAGATGTAGATCTTTGATGTGTCAGCATAGAAATTGTAATTGAATTTGTGTATGCAGTCAATATTACTCAGATACAAGGTATGGGTGGGGGGAAAGAGGGACCTGTGAAACCCCACAGAAATTTGAATGAGGATGAGGAGAATCCTACAAAGGACATGTTGAAGGAACAGTTAGAGAGGTAGAAGGAGAACCAGGAGAGGATAGAGTCATGGAAGCCAAGAGAAGACAAGATTTCAAGAAGAGCATGGTCCACTGTGTCAAAGGTGGCTGCCAATTCAAGGAGGATGAGGATGGAGTACTGGTTCTGAGAATTAGCTAGGAAAAGGACATTAGAGACTTTGGTGAGAGTGGTTTCCGTGGTGTGCATGGAATGGAAACCACATTGGAGAGGGTCTAACATTGAACTGAAGGAGATGAACTGCCAATGGCAATTATAAACAGTGTATTTAAATGCACTTAGACATGAAGGGGAGATGGAGAAGTACCTGGAGAGGCAAGTGGGGTCAACAATTTTTTTTTTTAGAATGAGAGAGAAAAAAGTCAGAGGAGAGTGAGAAGTTAAGGAGAAGAGCAGGGTGGAGAGGAACGTGGGCACAAGGGAGATGAGGATGGATTGAGGCCATTGAGAGAAGTGGAGGTGTTAGAGGAGGAGAGCAGATGAGAAACTTCCACATCTGTGACAGAGGAGAAGCAGGAGACAGCTATAAGAGGGGATGGCAAGGCAAGCTGAAGGTGTGCGTGAGAGGAGGGGAAGGCCACATATTTTGTTGATTTTCTCTTACAAGAAATCAGTGAGAGTCTGTGTGGTGAGAGAAATGGAGGCAGAGAGAGGGGAGGGTTTGGAGGAGTGAGTGAGAAGGTGATGAAAAGGAGGCTGAGATTGCAGGCATGAGGTTCAGTTAAGAGTAGAGTTGGTTAGCTAGGAAGATGGCAGAACTGAAAGAGGGGAGAATAAATCTATAGTGTAGGGAGTCAGCCAGCCATGGGATTTCTACCAGAAATACTTTGCCGGGCAAGACCAGGAGCAGAGGATGGGGCTTGGGGAAGGCTCAGTGAGAGAAACCCAAATCCTGTAACTACACCCCTACATACATGGATTGAAGCCCTGGTCCTATTGACTTTACTGGGGCCAGGATTTCACCCCTGGAATCTTGCCTATCCTTACTTCAGCCTTCACCACCAGAGAGCTCACTGTGAGATCAGGACTTCAGTGACATATACAATAATATTCTGTATTAGATGTGAAGAAGCCAGCATACAATTTTAGGAATTTCTCCTGAGAGAAGCCTATTGTTGTTAAGTCCTCTCATATTGGTGGTGGTTTGGGTACTTTAGTTTCTTTTCCTGCTGCTTAAGAGCAAGCTATCACCTGACACCCTTTTCTACTACTGTTATTATTGCTCAATGCCTTGCCTACTCAAGTAATACTCCCAGCCTCCGCCCTCCACCCCCCCCAGGCTAAGAACTGTAAAGTAATGTTGTGTTCAAGAAATGAAACTGCTTTTATGGGAGTTGATAGTACTGGAGAGGGACTTCTGGAGGTTTGTATTCCGAACTTAGTGTGGCAAGCATAACAACTTTGGATATTTAATACATTTTGTCACCATATTTCATAGTGCAAAAATTGGCCCAGTTTTGAAAATGCATTACTAGAATGCAGATTAAATTACAGTATTCTCAAAATGCCAAACAGTTTAAAAACTAAATTGGTGGAGATGGCTTCTTTCAGGCTTTACCAGAACACAGGGTGGGTACATTTTTATAAAATCATTAGCATGTAAGGGGAACATCAAATCTGTGCCTCTCGCTGTCTCTACAGCTCAAAGGTCTTGAGATGGGATACAGTCACAGATGCCAACTTTAGGAAGGTGAGGTCTTGGGAAGCCATGCAAGCTTCATATGTCCATGTCAGTACAGGTGCTTCTTCCTCAACCCAAGGACACTATATTGGACCAGGTAGGTCCAGCTACCCTCTACAAGCAAAAGCAGGTGTCCTTGCTTATGTTCTTTTTATCAATCATTAGATATTGTGAAATTGAAAGCATGTGTAAAGCAGGCCACCAGACTGACCACACTGATATATCATATTTTATCCTGCACACTTCCTGCTCTACTCACTGCACTGCATCTGTTATAGTTCATCCACTATTGGAGAAATATCTGTTAGTTATCCTTGGGCAGATATCCATTGTAAATATGCTGCCAGATTTCACTAAGATATTCTGTAAACATATCTTGAAAAAATAAATGACTTTTTCTGGAGAAAATTACATTCTCTGTTTTAAACAAAGCTGTCCAAGCTCAATTTTATTTACCCCCCATTCTAGAAGCTCTCTCTATGGCATTAGGATGTACAGGCCTGCCCTAAAATACATATACTTACTTTGTAAGTAATCAGTTATGCCATCCAGGCCACCCTATGCCAGCATATATTTCACAATTCATTTGTGGAGTCAGAGGAGAGGTGTTATAATTGCTCTTTCTGTCTCTACATCACACATGGTAAAGCTGATATGCACTCAGATGACTTTTACAAAACTGTGTAACTCATGCATATGACATGTCTCCATAGCTGTGAATTTTGAGAATCTGTCTTTGCAAGAGGCTAATTCTGACAGTGACTGCTGTCTAATGTGGCAGCGTGTGTGTGTGCGTGTGCATGTGTGTGTGTGTATAAAAAACATTCCAGAAAAAGTTTCAGAAATAAATCACACTTTGGATGAGATAGCTGGGAGGATGGCAGTCTTGCAGCAGTTATGGCTGGACAGGTTGAATCTATGTATTTATCTAAAAAGGTATAGAAAAGTCAGGCAACTTCATTGTACTGTTAGAGCTATGCATTATTACAGGAAGAGCTGTTAGTGCCACCAATATTAAAGGTTGCCAACACTTCCCATTAAAAGATCTTCTTTTCTTACTTACACCTTTGCCAGACTTACACCTTTGCCAGGCTTACACCTTTGCCAGACTTTAACTGTTTGGGCTGAAATTTTCCATGCTGAGTGTCTGCCTCAGGGCAAAGGGTTTTGGGGGGACAATTTCCACCAAAATTGTTCACCCACTTCGCAAACTGATATTGGGGGAAATATGTTGATTTGCCCATATTAAAAATGTCTTCAGTGTTTTATTAAGAAACTCTAGCACCTCCATGCTCTGGCGCAGGGATTGAAATTTGGCAGGGAGTTGGCTTGGTGGCAGCCTCTTACCATTTCTATGAAATAAAAACCCACCCACATTTGGCCAAGTTATAAGCCCTTTGAAAAGTCTCAGTTCACACATTCTCAGTGAAAACTTCTTTAGTATTTTCCTGTGACCATGCAATTAAAGACTGCATTATAATGTGTGTGCACAAAAGAGCCGAATTAAAACTGCCTGGTCAACTTTAATTCTGGCATTTTCTGACTTTTGAATTTTTAACTTTGCAATCGAATGTTCTTTTCGCATAGTTTATTGGGTGCAATATAAAGTATAGCAATGGTATTTTGAATCTCTGGAGTGTAAGAAACTACATAAACTGTTACCTCTTCTTTCTTCTAGTGTTTGATTTCATTAGAACTTCTCAGTGGAATTAGCCCTGCAAGTCACAGTCAAGTGCATGGTTTTATTATATCTGCATACATATACACGCGCGCACGTGCACACACACACACACACACAAACTTTTTGTGCATGTCAGGATTAGAGATAGGCATCCTAGGAATTTAAATTTGATTTCCACCTTGTTCTTTTAAACTGCAGCTACAATATTATCATCAGGGAGAAATCTCCCACACGTGCTTATGAACACTCTAGGGGGTAAACGTTAAGCATGCTACACAGTAAATTAACCACAGCACACCCATTAATGCTAATTAGCGTTCCACAGTTAATTTCCCAGGCACCATACTGAAAATGTACCCGTAGGTGTTGGTTTTAAACCTGGCTACTACACATTTAGACTAACAAGAGGTGCTAGAAATGAATAGACAGTCTAACTCACGTGCCTATTTTTGTTTAGGATCAGCTTGTTGCTGACATGGACACACAAAGGCATAAGGCAAATATGACTCCAGCCCTATCTCCTATGCAGTGCTGTTGAGGCTCATGGGGTAGAGGGGTGGGGGAGGACATGAGCAGGGACTGGGTGCTCCCTCCCCTACCCAGACTGCATCTCCCAACATGCTGGGAAATGTTGCTAGAGGGCTGGTTTTCTCTGTACTACACACATTTCACTTCTTTCTCCTGGTGCCATGTAAATATGCCCTTAGAGACAACAACCAGCGATCAAGGCCCCATCCATTGTGCTAGGCTCTCTACAATCACAAGTCATGAAGAAGTCCCTGTCCCAGAGAGCTTACAAACTAACATTATCACTACTGGTTTGAATAATGGCATGCTGTAGGTAGGCAGGCTTACTCACACAGCTTTATCAATGCTCTTCACTTCTTACCTATAGCATCCGCTGGTGTTTTAGGCCTTGTACAGATGGCCATTCATGCATTTTTGTGTGCTGGCTTTGCAATGTACATACGTATGGTCTAGTATGAGACCACTGAACTCAGTTTCGCTTACATGTATCATTTTGAAAATGCGCTACAGATTAAAACAATGTTTTAAACACACTACATTAACATTAAATCACCTTTAGTCTGAATATTAAGCAAAGTTTCATTGGGTTCAGTGGGATATTGGATGCAATGATTTATAACCTAATGGGTCTGTTAGAGGCATTTACATTATTAATATTTTATGTGGATTTTGATGGTACGGGCAAGTATTCTACATTTACATCCTTAAGTGTCGGTGTAAGCTCTGGATTTTCATTAGGGTATCCAAAAGGTTTTTCAAAAGCTGAGAGTACAGTGGTTCATGGAAAGAACAATTACAGTTTTAAGCACAGTGTAGGTGAAGAATCCATGGACCCGACATTCTGACATTAATGACTCCTGTTTTAGGACTCATTCATGCTATTAGGTCTGGCTATTGTCTGAAGTTGGGAAAATACACAAAAATTACAGCTTCCTCTTTCTCAGTAGGAGAATGATATTGACAAATGATTAGAATATAACTCTCCTTAGTACTTTTTTTCTCCAAGTCACACCTGCAGTTTCAGCATTTCAGTTGCAAATGGGCTCTAGATATACAATTGGAATTATTGTTAAAAGATGCATTTATATCTACTGTCAATAATGAACACTTTACAGGTTTTCTAATGACGTTTTCCTTTCATTTTTAATAGAATTCCTGGTATCACGTTCCTTCCTATCCCCAAGCCTCTTTCGAATCACTGAATTAAAGGAACCCCAGTATACACTGACAAAATATAGTTAACCTTTCACTTATCTTACATTAGGATGACTTAAGAAATCAGCAGTGATGCAAAGAACATCACACCAAAGTCATCAATCTCACCCCCACCCCATAGAACACAAAAAGATAAACTATGAATCACTGCAGATTTTAACTTCATGACAGATTGGAATGGTTGAATCAACAGAGAACTTCTAGTTAGAGTTACGTTCAAAGGAACTTTCTTAAAAGAAAGAAGAAGATAGACTTCCCATATTCACATCCACCAGTCTACATTCATTCATTTTATGAAATACCGAGCCAGAATTTTCATAACACTACAGCTAACTCGTAACAGGCTAGATTTTGCCACACTTTTTCATCCTGAATAGCAATTTACCATGCATGTAATCTCATTGATTATAATAAGACTACTTGCAGAATAACATGAATAAAGGTGACAGAACTCAAGCCTGTATGAAAAATGGTGGTATCAATGATTGCACTGTTGAAAGAACATCAAAGTGTTCAAGCCACACAGGGGCAATATTTTCATGGCTGAGACCAAATTTATTTATTGCATTAGAACTTCCAATACTGGTAACCCCAAAGCACGGAGACTACAATGTGCATGAGGTGCTGAAGTCTAAAACTCTGAGAAAGTACATTTGGCATTACACGGTCAATCATACACTGTCATTTTTCTTATTTGCCTGTTTGTGGGAAGCTGGAATATAGTACCATGAGGCATATGCTGCTAGGAAGAAACTGACTGAGAGTATAAAAAAATGCAGAAAGGTAAAGATGCCTAATATCAGGAATTCTCTTACAGGAAGCATCCATCCATTCCTACCACTACATGTTATACTACTTAATAGCAAAAGGGGGGAAAAAAATCTGCTGGCACTTCAAACTGGCAGTGCAGTTATCCATTTAAAACCCTATATCAGATTACCAATACCATGTGATGTCTTATATAAAGCTGGATAACATTCATATCAGTTTGTATCCAGTACAAAGCTTCTCATAAATAAATAGGGCTAGAGGCATGTTTTGATGGCAGAGGGCAGCATTCTGCTCTGTTCTCATTGAAAGATGGCCCTGGTTTAGTAAAGATATGTTTTGTTGGCAAAAACTCTGCTATCATCTGGTTAAGTGGTGGGATGTTCAGACATGAAGCTCAAGCAAACATTTTAGCTTAATCTTAAAGGCAAGTGATTTACTTTGTAGCATTTCAAGGCTATTTATTTTACAGTGAAGCAGCTTGTTTGCCTGGAATCAGTGTGACTCACAAAATCTTGTCAAAAAGGAACATTAGAAGAAGGAAAGGGAGCTGTAAAAGGAGGAATAAACATAGAATGGGAGTTGGAAAGAGACTCAGCAAAGGAATAAAATTGAACGAGTGGAAAAGAGAAGTGAGGAATTAAACACAAGAGAAAATTATATTGACTAGGAATATGTCCTGCAAAAGAGAAATTTAACTTAGGGCATGTTGTGGAATTCTTACACACCCTGGTGAACACTTGTCCATAGGAGTAGCCTCATAGACCTCAAGGGACTATTTGTGTAAGTGCTTGTCCATGTCAGGAAGAAATGGACAGTTTAGCTCTCTAGGTGTACTCATTCTTGTTAATTACCAACTCTTTGGGGCAAAGACCATCATTTTGTTCTGCATTTGAACAACACCTAGCACAGTAAGATTTCTGGCCCATGACTGGAGTGCCTAGGCACTATGGGACTACAAATAAACAATCAAATAAATAATACTCATAATAAAGAATAATAACAACACTATACCAAAGGCAGGAGGCAGAGAGTAGCAGATGACATAAAGCCCTGAAGAACTCTACGTTTGATAAATGTGAATAACTAGTTTCTGTGAAAAAGGTTAATGTTTTTAACTACTGGATACTTGACATTAATCAACCGTTTAACCAGCTTGTGATAAACATTTTTTATTTTGTTCTATTTATTTCACCCTTTATTTTTATATTAGAAAGTGGGCCATTTCCAACGAGGTACATTTTGAAACTCAGCACCTAATTTTTCTCTCCTTACTCCTGATACAATTCAGTAAGTAAGGTACTATTCAGTGTAAGTGAGGCTGAAGCAGGGCCCTAAAGAATAGGAAGCTTGAAGCCATTCAAATATTCTGCCTTTCATATTAGCACTACTTTTCAAGTGAGAGAAAGATGAAGGTAAACAGTACAAAGTAGAGTACCATACGTACTCTCTATTGCTATTTAAAGAAATAATAGGTTTTGTTGTTCAGCAACAGTGTTTTTTTTTCTTTCCCCTTTTACAAAGCATTCGACTGAGAGAGTGTATAAAATGGATTAGTATTTTATGCCAGTCAGTCACATAAAAGATCAGCTAATACCAGAATGACATCAAAATATACATAGTAACATTTGATCTATGCTTGGGCCTTTTTTTTTTAATACCTTCTACATAAATAAAACGCATCTAATCACAATCCTGAGACTGTTATATTAATAGTTTGGTAGGGCCAGTGAAAAACCCACCAATGGAAATATCCAAATAGCATGGTAATATTTTTCTTCTCAGATGAGTCTTTTCAGTTTCCTGCTTTCATTTTGCAAACCAAAGTTTGGCATTTTTTGTATCAGGTAATATACACTAGAGATGTCCTAAATAGCTGTTTAGATGCACTTGGGTCAATGCAAATCTTTTCTTCGGTTTCGATTAGAAATCATCCTGATCCAAATACTCTAAACTTTGGAGATGCTCTAAATTTGAAGCTGGATACATAATTGAACTTTCCCATTGGCATATATCTTTATAATAAGCTGAACTAAAATCTCAGATCCACATATTGACTTCCTGCAGGATATATTAACATTTTGTGGCTCTGGGTCCTGTTTAGTTATAATTAGTGTTAGCTCATGCTCCCTTAATCTTGCTTTGAAGTTTAAGTTCAAATGAACCCCATAGCACATGTCTCTGATTTTAATGGGATTTGGGGGAGCTCAGTATCTCACGGGCCAGATCATCATAATCAGGCAAAAATCATTTTGTTTCTTATCAAATTTTGTGAAACTTGATTTTTTATATGATTTCAACATGAAACTATAGAGCAGCACTATTTTGGTTGAAGTGGGAACCTGGTTCACTTCAAATCTGAGTGAACTTTTTGATGAAGTTAGGTAAGAATGAAATTAAACCAGAAACCAGGCAAGCTGTATGTGGTATTTGCATTTTTTCTGGTTAACATTTAACTTTATTCCAATACACACAGTTGTTGTTTAACAGTGAAAAGTTTTTACCAAAGTTATGATCATGCAGTTCTGCAGCAGTTGTTATTAAAACAGGATTAATATTCACCATAATATCTGTGATACCAGAGCTGTTGCCTCTTCCAAGTATAGGGAAAGCCTGAAGAATCTGCTGGTTAAAAATTGCTTTTTTAAAAAAATAGCAGCCATAATCTCTTTCCTCCAGCTAAATTAGGAAACTATTTAACAATGTGCATCAACACTACACACCAGAAATTTAGCTAGTTCACTAGGGCTAAAATAACTACTTTTCCGGAAAGTTCCATGGGATCTTTAGTGACTACAGTCTTCCTGACTCGGTTTTACTTGAACTCAAAAATGTCTCTCCCTCCAGCATGAAGAATTATGTAGCACGCTGTTAGGACATTAGGCTTATCCTGAATCACAGTAGAGAATAGAGACCCACTTATCTTAGCACACTGTAGATTTTTCTTTTAAGTACTGTTTTAATCCACCTTAATTCTACTTAGTTTCTGCGATCTTACAAGTTCAGTGCTCAGTATGATTGCCAGCATACAAAAAAGTGAAAGCTGAAAGGCGCTAGAACCTATTCCACAGGAAAGGCAATGCCTGAACCCTCAGATGTGTTGTGTATTGATTATAGGGCAGTTATTTTCATTTGCAGATTTCCAATTCTCTTTTTATGGAAACAGCTCCCAAAATAATGAAGAATCCCTGAAAATGTGAAAACTGGACAAGACTGCATTTTTAATGAATGGAGAGTGCTTCTGGTTGGCTTGTGAGAAAGAAATAATTCACGAGAAAATGAAAATGTTTATAGCCTGGAACATGGCTTAGCTCCACTGCAGATTTTGAAACTAGAATCTATCCTATCACAATGCTTTTTAACATTCCTCCTGCTATTGTACTAGTAGGTTTTAGTCTATCTGCACAGCTGTGGGAATGAGTGGAGCATATTTCACGTGAACAGTGATGCCTGGCACCATGAGGCTAAGCAAGCTAGAGGAGCGTTTATGTGAAGCATCTTGCAGCATACCTTGCATCAACTGTTGTGGTGCACAGAGTATAGGGGCGCCATGACTAGAACCAGATCCTACACAGACAGCTGTCTAGTGCAGAGGTGGGGCAACTCCGGCCGCTGGGCCACATTGGCTTGTGGGACTATCCTGCTGGGCCCCCGCAGCTCTGCCTAGGAGGCTCCCCAGCCCCCCCTGCTGTGCCGCCCTCCCTGCCAGCGCCTCAGCTTACTTGCTTCCACTGCACAGTGCCATGCTCTGGGTGGTGGGCTGCTGAGTCCATGGGCAGTGCAGCTTCAGGCCCAGCTGACCAGTGCTCGGGCTGAGTGATTGTGGTGGCATGGCCTGGTTCCAGCCAGGCAGCGGGCTGTAAGCACCACCAGCAGCACAGTTAAGGGGCAAGGGAGCAGAGGGGTGGATAGAGGCGCAGGGGATTTTGGGTGTAGGTCGATGGTGGGGTGTGATAGGGTCAGGGCTGTGGGGGAACAGGGTTGAGGTGGAGCAGGAGTCCGGGACAGCAGTCAGGAAGAAGAGGGGGTTGGATGGGGCAGCGGGGGTCTGGGGGCAGTCAAGGGGATAAGGAGCGGGAATGTGTGGATGGGGCAGGGGTCCCAGAGGGGCCATCAGGGAAAAGTAGGGGCTGGATGGGGCAGGAGTCCCAGGGGGGCAGATAGGAGGTGGGGCCAGGCCACGACCCCCTCCCCTAACCAATCCTCCATACAATTTCCAAAACCCAATGTGGCCCTCAGGCCAAAAGGTTTGCCCGCACCTGGTCTAGTGGGTCACTTCTACTGCTGCTCTCAGGGAGTTTGGGCAAGGTGGTTAAAATGTCAAAAATGACACTGATATCATTGATCATTGTAGAATAAGGATACTATTATGGGCCATTGAGTTTAAACTACTGCAAGTGCCACATTCTTTTAATGCTTATCTAGACTATCTTTTCACATAGCAGGTCAGCCTGCATAGCAGTCTGCAAGTGATCTGAGAAAACACGTGATGACATCAGAGCACATGTTGAGAGAGAGTTGCTAGAACCATCACACAGAACATTCAGCTAGAAAGGGATTTAATAGCATCTGCCCTCAATTATCTTGTGAATTTCCTGCAGACCATTCTGAAAATGTGCCTCCAAAATTTAAACCAGATTAGACAGACTATTTCATTGACCAGAAAAGGAGAGAGCCCAATGGAAGAAAGAAACTTGACAATCACATCACACTGAAGTTTTGAAATGTCAGTCGTGTCTTTTGAAATTAAGACTAAGATTCTTCATTCCATGCGTAGGCACCTAAATAGTGCCCAAATTTTCAAAAGTGCTGAGCATTCAACAGCCTCTAGGAAGAAGTTGGGTACTCAGATTCTTTAGAAAAGTAAGCCACTATTTAGATGCCTACATATAGAATAAAGAACCTAACTTTAGGCATCCAGTTTTTTAAATTTTGGCCTAAGCTTCCTCAATTCTATTAATTCTGTTTCAAGTGTGGAGATGGACTAGAGGCTCTCTCGAGGTCCCCTTCAGCCTTATATTTCTATAAAACTATTGTCATTTATTCTGAATGATAAAATTGGAGCAGCTATTATTTTTACCTCAAGTCTCAGGAGTATTCATATTTCCAGTGACAGCAAAAAGAAAGACTGAAGTATGCATTTTCTGTCACTGTCATGGTACTATATCTTAAAAATTCTCCCCCCTTTTCCCCTGCATTAGATTACTCTACAGAGTCCCGATCCAGATAGTTTTATGTTGATAATAGTCACTTGTCTATCCATGGAATGGTCATAATGTGCTAGTTCTACATAAATGAACATTCTTTTTGGGTGTGGGTTACAACACAACACATTGGACAATGTATTCATGGTATCAGACTCCAGTTGGGTTATATATTACTTTAGCCCTTCTGCTAGGGCTGTCTTTCACAGGAGATTGTTCAGCTTTCCACAGAACACTCTATTTTTATGAGGATTCTTCTTCAATGTTCTTCATTTTCATCCTGTTGCATTTTGGCTCCCAGGTAACCCAAGCTCTAGTTCATTATCCTTAGAACAACATCTCTTTAGGTTACTCAAAATGGTGATTTCCTCAGAATGGTGATAACATGAACAGAGAATGCATACTCTTATCAGTTAAAGTGTCAGAATTCACAGGAGCTCTGTCATCTGAGAAGCACAGAACATTTAAGTGGATAAATACTTTTTATAGAAGGTATTTTAAAAAGTTTTTTATCATTAGTCATGATTGTACTTTAGTGAAACAGAGCAGGGGGCTGTGAGCCTGATTCTAAGAATTTTATTCCAAGTTCCTCTTGTGACCATGGGGAAGATAGGTAAGCATTCCCTAGCTCAGTTTATATATCTGTAAAATAGGTATAAAATACATCACAGAGGTAATGCAATGATTGTAATGTAATTAATGTTTGTAATATGCTTCGATGTCCTCAAATGAAATATTACATATTACATTGAGATCCTCAGTTAGGAGATATGGAGCAGTAAAAAATGCTATTACATTATTTATTATCTTTCACTTTAAAACTTGAAAATTAAAGTGTCTGTGGGTTTTCTTCTCTTCCGCTGGGTTATTATTGATTTTGCTGTTCTACTGCTGCAGAAGGCGATGCTTCTTGTTTAGTAGTAATCTGTCCTTGTCACAGCACCACCACACACCACTGAGGAAGTCAGCAGGAATGGAATGTGCTGCACAGTTCTAGGATGCCAGCCACACACTAGTAGTGCCAGGGCCAATACTCCGTTTATTGCCTCTCTGTTTTATAAAGGGACACTGCTTGTTAACTAACTGCTTCTGCTCCCAGCATAGTGGGAGCTCAGGTAGAGTGGACCCACAGTGAATTTCAGAGCAGTTACATCCAAATGTGATTAATTTTATAAGACTTCTTGGTATTAGCAAATATGTTTATAAATTGGTTCAAAAAATTAAGCTCACAAAACAGTGAGAGGAGTAGAGAGGGAATAATTTATCTATTTTAAACATTCTAGCTGATAAACTAGGCCACGTGCTCTTACAAAAAAGGATTAGGTTTAGTAACTGAGTATCTGGCATCAGTCAGAGATGGTGGTTTATAGGTAGATTGAGTACAAAGAGAGGTCCATTAGACTCAAAGGACACAGCAATGGAACAATGGAAGCAGACAGGAAACCTGCACTAATAAATATGCCCACTGGGCCAGTGCCACTGCCTAGCATGGCATAGATACATATAGCAGGATTATACAGTAAATGGGGCAAACACAGTCCAGTCCATCTGTCATAAACACTAGGTCCAAAGGCCACAGGTGCAGATTGCAATAAAATGTAAAAATTACATCCAGGCAGAGACTACTTTATATAACAGGGAGGGGAAAAAAGAGAGGAGAAAAAAACACAACAGTGATTTGTTTCCAATCAATAAATGTTCTCCGAACAGCCTTGTTTGTCCTTGGCAGTCACTATCTCTTCCTTCCCTTAGTTATTTTACATGTATAATGTACACTATATTTTTCAAAGGTGCCCAGAATATTCAATATAGTTTATTTCCTCAGAAACATTTGCCCATATCAGCTTGATAATTGGGAAAAGGGTAGATAGATTTCAAGAAAGAGTCATTTCTCCACTCCGTTTCAGACATGCCCAGTGTGGTGAGAATACAATATACATCTGCTCAGCTATGGAATCACTTTCAGGTGTCATAGTATGTGCAGCTGGAACGGTGCTCAGATAATGAACAGCCAAATAAGAGAGTTAGCCGGAATTTATCTGTTTCCAGAAGTCCAGATAAAAGGCACTGTAATTTGGGTGCAGTAAGTACTATGCATGTACAAATAGCTTCTGCTTGTTTACAGTCTTCAGCAGCACTTCCAACTGATTTCTCATACTAAGGTATTCCTCCACAACATCTCCTTCAGAATAAGCCACGTAACATTGGCTGCATGCTCAAGAAAAACATATTCAAAAAGGGTAAAAAATGTCATCATTCTCTCATGTCAGAATAATCTTTGCCCATCTTGTGCTAAATGGCAACACTAATATATTGCATGCATCAGGAAGAGTGCCCTGATGATTTGGGTAATACAAGTGCAAGCAGAGTCTATTAAGGAGTATAATAGAAAAACATCCCAAAAAGGCATCAGTAGTAGCACTAATCTCTCTCGAATAGTGTGGTTTTACCGCTCACTACCAAATCTAACTGAAGTACTCAGTGAAATGTGAAAGTTTTTCCTTGTCCTTTTGTCCTTTTCCAGGCATTCTTTGATGTAATAGGTTAAATTTATATAAACACTTTTCTAGGTGTCTGTCTGTTTGTTTCAGTTACAGATACCATCTCTTTCACAAAACCCTGATGGAAAAGTCCAATAGAACATAAGAGAAAGTGATAACTCTTCTAGAGGTTTTTGAGTCATTCAACAAAATTTAGTATAGAATTATATCCCAACTATAAAATTATGCTGGTTTCACAAACAAATTTACGTATCATTTTCTGTTTAATCATAGATGAATGTCTACAGAACCCTAATATATTTCTATACACTCTTGATTTCTCTCTCATATTAAATGTTGTAGGACTTTCCAATAAGAGAAAACAAACTCTACCCATCCTTCCCCTTTTATCCAGGAAATCATTGTTTGCTCCCTATAAGATGAGTGAAATCGTGAAAGGATCTCCTCAATTACTTGCCAACAGATTACTAATGGAAATGAAGAGGAACAGGATGTACCGGTTTTTTTTTCTTCTTCTGTGGCAGATTCACTTGGTATATTCTCTTGCAATTGGGTAGCAAAGACCAAGTTGGGGTGAAGTAGATAATGATTATATGTTGCCATCTCTTAATTGAACACCCTCAAAAACCTTAAAGATTAAATATTACAAAAAACCAAATCACTGTATTTTTATTTTAAAATTACAACAAAGAAACATTTGAAGAATCCAGAGGTTACTGTAGTTTAAGTTTCCTGAAATTAAAAGAGGTCTAGATAATAGGAATTGGAGTGGCCTGAACAAGCTGAGCAGCCCTTCATGAGGGGAATGGAAGTATTCACCTCATTTGCCCAAGAGCTCAGAGTTGGAGGAACAAATGTGGCTTCTTTGATAGAGGCTTTTCTCTCTTATAGACTATCAGTGTGTCTGATACTTAAGGACTCCAGTTGTAAGGTGCTTCCTCCAGTGCCTAAAACCCAGTACCACAGCAGCTCCTCGTCCCTCATGATTTGATACTGCAATGTCTCCCAGTGCCTCTGTAGAAACCCACTTGTCCTCTCTATGTTCCTAGTTCCTGTTATCCAGAGTTCGCTCCCACTCGACAAAAACAGCAGCCCAGCAGCAAGCCACATCTCATGCTTTATTCACCCTGTGGATAAATATGGCAGTAAGGACCAATCCAGGATCAGCTTAAAGGTGCTGATCCCCACCTTGATGCTGCTGCTATGGCTGTGACCTCACCTCCTCCTTGGCTGACATTGCTTTTTGCTCATCTCTCCTCCCACCAACTTTTCAGTGACATGGGAAGTGAGGCTTAAGACTTTCCTCCCTGACTGCACCCCACTCCGATTATGCTGGTGGGTGATCATGCAGCTGCAGGAGCAGGTACGTGGCCATCTACCGTGTGTAGAAGATACTCCAAAATATAACTGCACTGGGTATTGTTCCCCCTGACTCAATTTCTGTCCATATGGAGGAACATTAGAACATGTGCAAATATCTCCAGCAGGTACCATGATTCCAATCAAAAGGCTTTTCTGCTGTTCCCTAAGCTTTACTCCTACACTCTGCCTTCCTTTTTCTTCTTCACAGCTACTTATGTAGATGTATTTATTCTGTATGAGAAAACTACGGACTTAAAAGTATGTACCTAATCTCTCCCGGCCTCCTAACAGCCTCACTCCCAAACCCAGATGAGCACTTACTGCACACATATGCCAGTTCATCCCCAAATGCCAATAGTCACATGAATAAAAACTTTTCCCCAAACAAAAAACAGTTCACACAAATTTCCATGAGAGAGAACAAAAAGTGGATACAAACAGGATCAGATAAAAACATGGTTCAGAATTCTATTTCCATCTCATTATTCACTTAGCACTCCTAGCTAAATATCTGTACTCACAATTTTTCTAACATAAATGTGCAGCCCCGAGAGGTTCAGACACTTTGTATAAGTATCTAGTTTACACCTATGATGAAGTGGGAACAGTCTGTATTATTTTATGAGGCCGGTGTCTGCCTCAGTTTCCCCTATGCACTGCATGGCTACTTAATGGGGGCAGGGAGGACTACATTTGCTCTCAAGGAAGGCTGAAATACTTAGGTGTGAGTGTGTCACCCAACTGTCTGAGTGGAGTGAATCTGTCATTAAAAAAGACTGGCCAAGGCTGTCATAAACAGATAGTTAAGGGTTAATGTCTCTTTTACCTGTAAAGGGTTAACAAACAGGGAACCAAAAACACCTGACCAGAGGACCAATCAGGAAACAAGATACTTTCAAATCTCGGTGGAGGGAAGCCTTTGTTTGTGGTTTTTGGGGTTTTGCTCTGTCATTCTGGTCCCTGAAAGGGACTAAGACGTGCAACCACGGTTTCTTCGTCCATCTCCCTTGTGTTACAAGTCCTCTTCATAATACTTCAGATTGTGAGTATTAAGTAGAAAAGCGTTATGTCTTTTTAATTGTTTTTCTGTTATTTGCAAGTGTTGTTATTTTGCTGGAGTATTTTTAAATCGTATTTTTGCTGGGGGCCAGGCTTTTCTCACTGTTGTTGTCTATAAGTCTGAAAGGCACCCCTGTAGATGTTACATCTTATTTACAGAGATTTCTTATTTATTTTCTTTCTTTTATTAAAACTTCCTTTTAAAATACCTAATTGATTTTTTCCCCCTCTGGTTCATGCTAAGGTATTAGTCTGTACTCGGATTGTGCGAGGGAGAGCAGAGAGAGGAGAGGTAGAGTGGAAGCCTCCAGTTTTTAGATTCAAGGGTTTTGAATCACGTATCTTCCAGGGTAACCCAGGAGGGAAAGCCTAGGAGACGGCACTGGTGAGGCGAAGAGTTTACTTTCCTTGTGTTAGGATCCAGGGGTTTCTGGATCTTGGGGTCCCCAGGGGAAGGTTTTGTGGAGACCATAGTTTTCAGGCACTCAAAGTCCTGATTGGTGGCCAGCGTATCAGATCATTAAGCTGGTAATTAAGCTTTAGAAGAATTTCATGGCTTAGTATCTCATTTTTTTTGAACTCTAAAGTTCAGATTGGGGGAAGAATACGTATGACGTGGTGGTAGAGGTGGGTAAGAATCCAAAAGCCAGTAAGATTATTATTTTTCTTTTCTCTGCCTATCTGTTGTCAAGAGGAGAGAGGGTTTTTTTAAAACTACAACCAGAGAATTTTTTTCATTGTCTCCTTTTAGTTGTGCACAGAGATGGCCTGAAGGCAAGGGCCATAAGTTTAACGAGGTCTTTTGTAAACAAAGCAGGCTAAGTGGTCCGAGCAACAGACTCCAGCAAAAAACATCTGCAAATGAAAGGTCTTTTATTTTTTTTACTTTATGTGAAAGGCTAGTGAAAAAAGTTAGAAAGGCACTGTTGCTAGGCCAACCCTATGAAGACCACAACATAAGCATAGTTTCAGGCCCAGTAAACACCAGAGGGCACCCAACAACAGAAAGGCAGGACCATGCACTACCAGGACCTGACACAGGACTGGCAAGACTGGATGCAGATGAAAACACCTCAGAGATGTGACCACAAGCGAGATATGGAAAGAAAACAAAAAGAAATAGAAATAGAGAAAAAGAGGTGGAGCTGAGAGAAAGAGACAAAATCAAATGAAGTACAAAGAGAACAAGCAGCCAAGAGGCAGATCACCGAAGACAGAATGAAACTCCAGAGGGAGGCCTAACGCAGCAGGCCCTGGCATTAGAACAGGCTAAGCAGAAGACACAAGCCAAATCCTAACAACACTTGCCAGTTATTGTTTCCATCCCATAAATTTCCCGCTACAAGGCAGGTGATGAACACTGAGCGGCCTTTTTAGAAAATTTTGAAAGGGCCTGCTTGGGTACAACCTTCTCTGAGACCAGTAACAATGATAGAACTGAGGCCACAGCCTCGTGGACCCTTAGCAGAGGTGGCGGCTGAACTATGCTAAGGAAACATGAGACCGACTATAAACTTTTTCAAAACGCAAGGCCAGAATCAGAATGGGGATAACTTGGAGCGTGCCCGTCGGTGGTCAGAGCCCTAAGAAGGAAACCGATGTGTCATTCCACCGACACCGCCTACCAACATTGGAAAAAGAATTATGAGGCCTGCTATCAGGAACAAAGGTTTAACAATATGACGAGCTGCACCTCCTAATAACAACATGGAGCAGTTCTTAGAGGGTGTTCCTGAGGAAACAGGAAGGTACATCCCTAGATGGGAAACCCAAACGTAACCCAAGCAGGGCAGATTGGAGACAATGATGGAAGTGACAGAAAAAGAAAAAGGCCAAACTGTTAAGGTGGAGCGAATACCCCAGGGGACACGGATAATAACCCTACACGACCGGGGCAGCCAAGACCCCACCTACAACCCAAGAAAAGCCACAGATGTCCCTAATTTTCCAAACGTCACCAAGTCTCCGTAACTCACCTCGGCCCAGTGACGGTTAGCTGGGTGAATGCCTTTAAGTGTATCTAACTGGGACATATATAAGGCAACTGCCCCAAAAGAACCCCAACCGAGTGCAAGTCATTACACCCTCTCAACCAAAAGGTCCCCAGGCCCAGAATGCCCTCTCAAATTCCCTTGGCAACAAAGGAAAGTTTGAGAGTGGGCGAAAGAAGGTTAGTCGGGATGAGAGACACGGGGGCACAAGTTGTCAGCTATCCACCAATCCTTAATGGACCCAAAATTCATCAACCCAAAGGCCCAAGTGACAATTACCCCTTCATGTCAAAACTCTAGACTTGCCGCAGCTAAACGTGCCTGTCCAGTACAAAGGCTGGTCAGAATGTGGACTTTTGCAGTCTGACAATTATTCCATCCCCATGCTACTGGGAGACTTGGCCAACCAGGGTGAAGTGGGCCAAGAAGTGGAAATGGTTACACGCAACCAAGCCAGGCAAGCTCCAGACCCATCCTGTCGCTGAGCCGTCCACAGAGAGCTAGCAGAGACCCAGACAGAGGTAGTGGGCCCGCGATCCCCTGCCAACGACTAAACAGCCACAGTGCTCCAGTCCAGACCGGAACTGGAAAAGCAACCAGCACCACTGCAACATTGCAAACCCATCTCAACCCCAACGCAGAGGCGCCAGCGATGCCTGAACTGGCAGAAGCAGCAGACAACCCATACCAAGAGGCTCAGCCAGAGCCTGAAATAACCACCTGGTGCACCAGTGAGAGAGCGTTCACCAGCAATGGAAACAACCCCATCACCTACATCGCTTCCCAGAGGGATCAAGCCCAAGTCCACAGTCCAGAAAGAAGTGGTGTCTCCAGCTCAAGGGAACAGTTCCAGACTGAGCAGGAAGCAGAAGACAGCCTTCAGAAAGCTTGGGGTGGGTGGCACGGAGCACCCAACGCCTCTCAGCTCTTCTAACCGATCCCGGTTTGTTATAGAACAAGGACTTTTATATAAGGAGACTCATTCTGGTGGACACCAGGAAGACTGGCACCCGCAAAAACAGTTGGTGGTTCCAACTAAGTACCGGGGGAAGCTCTTAAGCTTAGCCCATGATCATCCCAGTGGCCATGCGGGGGTGAACAGAACCAAAGACAGTTGGGGAAGTCCTTCCACTGGGAGGGGATGGGCAAGGACTTTGCCAAGTATGTCCGGTCTTGTGAGGTGTGCCAAAGAGTGGGAAAGCCTCAAGACCAGGTCAAGGCCCCTCTCCAGCCACTTCCGATAATTGAGGTCCCATTTCAGCGAGTAGCTGTGGATATTCTGGGTCCTTTCCCAAAAAAGACCCTCAGAGGAAAGCAGTACATACTGACTTTTGTGGACTTTGCTACCCGATGGCCAACTCATATCAATGAAAATCTGAGAAGACAAAGGAAAGCCCACTCACCAGGACATTGACACCTATCAGCCAATGACCTGAGGGAGGAGGATTTCCCCACCTCTCAGTAGGGCAGCTGGGAAAAGAACCCCGCTTGAGAACAGAGGACTGGGAAGTGTGAGGTGGTGGGGATAATGGCTGGTTTCTGGAAGAAGCTTAGAGCTCTCTCACCTGGGAACAGACTAAGGAAGGAAGTTGGAGAGCGAGATACGGAGCACCCAAAAATGGAGTTCACTGCAGTTTGGCTGGTGCTCTGGGCTGACCAGAATGGACTATGGTTTAATTTTCATTTCTCTCTGCTAACCTAACAATTCCTTATGCTGATTAGAGTTGACTAAGAAACCCTATTGCTTTGAAAATGCTGCTTGAGTATCACTAAATATTTGGTGTGGTGCATTAATCCCCAAAGTTTCTACCAGTTCAGCACTGAAGAGAGCTCCTAGCTTGAAGCAGGAGTGCTGAAGCCCCAGAGGCTCACTTTCAGGAGGCAGCGAGGCCATGTGGCCTACCCTGAATGAAGAGTGAAACCCTTTGTGGTCTGGCACATCAAAGAGGTTCCTCCAAGAAGCTGTTCCAAAGCTGATTCCGTTGCCCCCACCCTGTGGGTCTGTGACAACATCCAAACTCCAACATTTCAGATTTAACCATCACAGTATTGGAACAACACTTTGACTTTACCTGTCTTATGTGGCCACATGTCTGATGCCTAAGCACAAGAGACTGAACCACTCTTTTACCATTTAGGTTTCTCGCAACCTGATCCACGCTGGTGAAAGGGAAAGAATGCCTCATCTCAGCATTGGCTATGGAGGAATTGCACATGTGTTGGAAGGGGATGGCTTGGATAGCTCTAACCTGTACTCCCCCAATGCAACTCTGCCAGCTCATGGGGAATAGAGCCACTGGCCTGTCCCTGCTTGACATATAGCTAACTCCTACCCTATTTCCCTTCCATGCACCTAGATAAATTATAGCTGCTATGTCATAGGTGTGTCTCTTCTTTTAGTACACTTGCATAGGACCAGCCATAATTTGAACAGCCATCTTCATTGTTTCGCATGTAAGATATATCCAGTTCCATACATTCATATGAAGTTCTTTCACCTAGGGTTTCCTTTATTTGCAGTGCTGAGAGGCACCTGAATTACACTGCTCCAATTAAAAAAAAACAACACACTAGCACAATTGTTAACTCTTCCAAAGAAATTGATGTGGTTAAATGCTTTTGTGGTGGCAGTGATGTGCCTTCAGTTGTAAAGAATGTATTCAGTCTATGCCCCAAAGAGTGTGCATTGCATAACTTTACTGGGATTGTTTACAAGCCCATTACCATTACAGATACTGCTGCACAGGATCTATAATTACATTTATGCCTCATGAGCAAGCTGATGGAAAGAAACATTTGCTTAAGGCTCCAATCAATGAACGTAGAACTTACACTGGTTTTTATTTTATGCAAGCATAATGCTTATTACTCTGGAGCATTCATTACAATTATTGGACTATGCTAGCAGAACTATATAGCAGAGGACTCTTGGGCCTCTGATCCTCTATTTTGGTTATGATTTAGCATATAAACCCATATGCTCTTGTGCCTAGACAGTGCAACACACATGACTCTCAAACCAAAGGCCCATAGCTACTACTTTTGAGATTAATCTATTTTGCAGCCCTTGAACTGCAAAGGATCAATTCTTCCTGCCAATATATGGCACAAATCATCCCTGTCTGGGATGATTTAGTTGGGGTTGGTCCTGCTTTGAGCAGGAGGTTGGACTAGATGACCTCCTGAGGTCTCTTCCAACCCTAATCTTCTATGATTCTATGATTTCACCACATACAGTGTCTTAGTAAACCTCCTCTTGCAACAAATGCAGCAGTCGATTTTCCAGTGTACAATTTGTGGTACCCTCCATGTATCAGAGAGCTGGACCAAGTCCTGCAACTGC
Source organism: Chelonoidis abingdonii (assembly GCF_003597395.2). Taxonomy (NCBI): domain Eukaryota; kingdom Metazoa; phylum Chordata; order Testudines; family Testudinidae; genus Chelonoidis; species Chelonoidis abingdonii. The sequence continues at coordinate 229,043,020 of NC_133770.1, forward strand.
ATATTTAACTAGGTTGTTTTTCTTAAATGGAACATAAAATACCTCTGGGTTAACAACTTGGGTGCCAAGTTTCAGTCACTTCGTTTTTGAAACGTTTTCAAGCAGGTGCAGATACCACCTGGCACACTGTAAAGGAGCACAATAGGAATGCCTAAATAGATTAGACTGATAGAAACGATACAGCGTCCTCACTGTGAACATACTGCTTATTGTAGTAAAAATATTGTCAAGCTATTTGCATGTTCAGAGACAGTGACAAAACGTGTTTGCACCCTTGCCATCGGAATCAGAATTCTACAACACTGTCACAAGCTGAGGCTGACTGTGGTGAATTTCATTGTGCTCCTACCTGCCAGTAGTGGCTGGAACACCATTATTAAGGACTTGATCCCAGGATCAAGACCTAGTGGCCCATAATACTTAGTCCTGCCATGAGTGCAGGGGAATGGACTAGATGACCTCTCAAGGTCCTTTCCATGATTCTATGATCCTTCTCTTGCATCGTCTATCCTTTTATGCCACCTTTCCCTTCCCCTCCCCTGCCCCCCAAAATTCCCATGACACTCCTTGCATTAGAATCATGTTCCATTTAATCTGAGTTAGGAACCAGTCACAGCAGGGTCTGTGAGTTGCAGGGTATCTCAATCTACATGAACTTTCAGTGTTCAGAACCTTGCAAGGTGCCTTAGGCCTTACAATTAACACCTTGTCCTATTTTGTAATTTAATGGATATAGTTCATCCCTTGCATTATAAATATAAAACAAATACATTTTATGTTCTCCATCATTGTCTTTCCTCCCACCTAAAACATACATTGGAAGACTTTTCCTCAGTCACATAATTGGGCCACTGTTACTGGATAATTATTTTACTTGTGGAACCATTTGTTCTGCTTATTGTAGTAAAAATATTGTCAAGCTATTTGCATGTTCAGAGACAGTGACATTATTACAAATGATTTTTAAACAGATGCAGAAAAAAAATAGATTATTAAAATCAGGTTGCTTTCTAAAATACAAAATTTTATATATATAACATATATATAGACAAGGTTTTCTGATTTATCAATAATTTTGTTGTAATTCAATTGCCTGTAAAATAATAGATATATGCAAATATGGGGTGTGTTATAAAAATACAATTGTTAAAAATGGAAATTTCCTCAGAAATAACTTGCATGTGTTGTAAACATAGAAATATTTATTTATATGCACTGGAAAAACTGAATTAATATTTGTTTTGGTCAGAGTTAAGGCTGCTGTATGAATTTTGATTTCTTACCCATACTTATGTATGAGAGCATTGCCTGAAGTTTTATGTATGAAAAGAGAAGCAGTTTTCAGTCTTTGTGAAAGAACAGTAATTTAGGATTTGTTTTATTTCTAGAGTTGGTGTCAGTTAGAAAAGGAGGTCAACAATCTCAATGCACCAATTTATTTAGTTTTTTTTCCCCAGGGCTGGCATATGTGTTTACAGGACACTGAGAGAGGGTGAGGAAATAAATTAAATAACAACAAATTGCTAAGATTGTTCAAGCTACACAGGGAGATATAACACTGGAATATGTTTCCAACTGCTCTCAAGGGAATGGCAGAAATATCAATACTGCCCAAACTACTGTAATTAGTGAAAAGCACCATTTCCAATCCCACGTAAGTACTATAAACAAGTGACTGTACTACTAAATGCACTCATCTGAAATAGCAGGGCCACCAGAAATAAAAAGGCTAATTTGATGTTTTCTCGTGTAACATGGGATATAATTTATTATGCAGTTATTTTTGCCTCTGTGGATTGATGCCCTGAATACAAGGGGAAAACCTTGATTAACTCAGTTGGTCCAAACCCTGGCATGTCCTTGTCTACATGCAGGGGTCTACACTACTGTAAATACCCTGATTACTGACCACCAATGACTGAATCAGGCCTAATCCCAATTGTAGACAAAGCCAAAGTGTACAGTACATGTGAAAATACACATAATTCCAATATTTAAAAAATAATTTATTCCCTATTGGGCAATGCACAAAGGCCAAAGATTATTCCCCTAAACATATTCAACACAATACATAATCATCTGAATGTGGGGCTATGGGATAGCCCAGCAATGCACATCTGCTTGACAGGGAAGGGTTTTAAGAAATGGCAAATTCAAGGAATCACAGAAGTTAGAAAGGGAAGAAATAGAGAGATCATAGAGTTAATACACCTATAAGTATGTGACAGACAATAGTACCCCAATCAAAGAAACAGCAAATATTAATTTGGTAACAGAGTACAACTTTTGGTGATAACAGAGCCCTTTTGTTCCTTAATGATTTGTAATTTAGAAGTAATTTGCTGTATAGGGTGTAGATACAGATAAGAATGGCAAACTCTTAATATGATATATATGTGGTAGAAGTACACCTATTCATTGATATTATTTTTGGTCACTGAATTTTAGGGGTTTTATACTCCATATGTTACAGAAAAGGCAGACCAGGTATTTATGCAATTTGGCTTATAAATAAAATTCACTGAAGCAACCCAGTTGGACTTCTACATTTTAGGACTTGAGAGCTAAAAAGAGACATTTAAAAAGAAAAGAGGAATGACCCTAGTTTCAACCTTTGTGGTACTTTTCAAGAAATGTATTTGGTCAGAGAAAAAAAACTGAAACAGCCAGTAAAAATAAATGATCACCAGTCACTATAAATGTGTTTTTGCAAAATTGTTCATACCTTTTACTCTCATGTGTAAATGCACAGAAGCATGCAAAAGACAGGAAAATGTTCTGAGAACAGAAGTTTAGTTAGGGATAGGGTGACCAGATGTTCCAATTTTATAGGGACAGTCCCGATTTTGGGCGCTTTTTTCTTATATAAGCACCTATTACCTCCCATCCCGATTTTTTACACTTGCTATCTGGTCACTCTAGTTAGGGAAGAAAAGTGTTTGGGTTTGTTATGTTTAAACTTAGTTTTTCTAAATACAGCCAAAAAGAGGGGTGGGGATGGGGGGACAGGGTGAACCTTCATTAGAAAGCTTCTCTTCATACATTTGTGATACATTAAGAGTAGTTTATGTTTATCTAGAGAAAAGTTAGGCTGTTAATTGAAGGTCCACTTAAATCTAGTTATTATGCGAGATTTCATGGCCCAAACAGATTTCAATATTCTTGGTTAACATTCCAGTCTGCAGAACACAGAGGATTTAATGCTCACCTACCTGCACTTATGCCCACATTATAGAAGAATATTGACTGTTTCCAAGATGATTGTTTCTTTTCACAAAGAAAAGGTGTTAAACAACCATTGGAGAACGCTGGCCACACTGAAGTTAATGGCAAAGCTTCTACTGACTTCAGTGGGGCTAGGATTTCACCCAGTGTGTTTAAGGGGACAGTCTGTATAACAAAGTTGACTTGTCATACTGAACTGACCACTGGAATCTAGTGGTATCTAATATTTTCCATTGTGCTGTGGCCTTTGCATAGGTCACAAGGTGACAAAATGGGAGGCAATCCACACAAAAAAAGGTCAATTGTGCAATTATTTATCACTGGTGCCCCATAAGCGACGAGCGTAAGCCATAAAGCTCAACTGTTGGAATCTCTTGTAAAGTTTGCAGATAATCCCTCCCCAAAGACAACCTGTCACATTTCTGCCACAGACGATAGAGCTTTTCACATGAGTAGGTCATCTGTTGTTAACGGTGTGCAACAAAACTGTGCACCAGAATGAGTTACAAAGTTCATAAGTGCTTGTGGCTGCAACCAGCTTTTGACAAAAACAAAACAAAACAAAAAACCCTGCTAAGATAACTTATGAAGTCAAAATGCATGGGATATTTTACCACAGCAAATGCAGTGTCCAAAATCCAATTAAGCTTTATGCAGTTTTGATCATAGGACCATAGGCCGAAGTTCAGTCTAGGATGCCTGAAACTACCATCTACATCCACATTTAGGTATATAACTAAAAACATTACAATTTTCAGAGGTGTTGAGTACCCAGTACTCCTACACAAGTCAATGGAAAGTGATAGTACATCACAGGATCAAACTATTAATTAGTATGGGTAGAATTTGAAAAAGTGTTCAATGTTCACATAGCTCTGGACCCAGTGAAGTCAACAGTAAACTTTCCCATGGCAACACTCTCACTGACTGCATGAGGCGCAGAGTTAGACCAGTGCTGAGTCAGAGTGCTTCTGAAAATCCCACCTTTTTGAGAGGTCACTTCCTACCAGAGTTCTTTTATCACTCTTTGTTTAAATCTGTACAATTTCTCTGAGAATCACAAAGTACAACTTATAGCAAAGTGCTTTTCAAAAACCATAGTAAAAATAACTAAGAAACAAAACAGGCAACATGTGGGTGGCACTTTTTAGATCTATAGAAAGCAGCTTCAACAAAAGTGCTTCAGAAATGAACTTTTATGTGGATACTGTACATGGCAGGATCTTTGCAGATACAAAGCCTTTGTTAGAATTGGAGGATTCTCTTTTCTTACTTTAGATCATTAAAGGAAACCATGAGCAAACAACAGTTTTAAAAAGTGATACTAAACATACTTAGATTTTACATACTGAATTTTAAGGACATTTTTCAATCTTGATTATCCAAATCTCTGCTACTTGAGATAGGATCATCACCCTATTTGTTAACTTAATTGAAAATTTCATGTATTATCTGAAACCTTGAGTCTCTAGAATTATTCTATGCCTCCCACCATTGCCCTGCAAGACAGTCAGCTAATTGAGGTTATATTATGAACAGGTTAGACAAACATCTGGCAGGGATGGTCTAAGTATACTTAATCCTGGCTCAGTGCAGGGGGATGGACTAGTGATCTCCTGAGATCCCTTCCAGCCCTACATTTCTATGATTTCTATACTTTACCAGCAAAAGAAGTTTGTAAAAAAGAATTACATGCTGGCCTGTACAATGATTGCACAAAATAATAAATCTAGTGTCTCATTCAAGCTGTCCTGTGCTACAATACACATGCTGTTGCTATTTAAAAAAACGTCATTTAAGTGTTTTGTCATTATTAAATTATCCTCCAAGTATTTTGAATCTACCTTGGTGGAGAAGACGGAAACATTTAGTATAAGTTATTGTCTTTTAACAGATTTTTAAAGAGTTACAGCTGGGGACTAGACATGGAGTATAAAACACTGCATTTTACTATGTAGCAGCGATACTTCCATTTCAGCACTCTGCACTGACCTCTACTGGTTTATCCGCTGTAAGCTCCAAAAATATGAAACCAGCCAAAGTTAGCCTATTATTGCTGAACTTTTTAGCTATGTTCAGATTTGAGTTTGATAAAATGAACTGGCTGTAGCATAACAGAGTATTAGTCATCACACATCCGAGGAAAGAAAAGTAAGAGGAAGTGGAGTTTTAAACCATTTGTGATGCAGTTATTTGTATGGAGGGTGAGACACTACTAAAGCAAACATATTAAAACCAGATCTAATAACACTGCAATTACAGCTTATATAACAGTATTAGCAACACAAATATCCATGATGCTATTTTGATTGTATTTAAGTGTGGTTTATTTATTGGCAACAATTTCTTGTTCATCTTTACTACCTAGTGTGTTGCATCCAGCAGCTGTCTCTCATCTTATATATACATTTTAAGCATTTTGGCTTTTTGAGGCATGTACCACCTTTTTTTTATGTTTTTTGTACAGTGCCAAGCACAAGACAACTCTGGCCCATGATTATATATTCATTGTCTGCAATCATTCATTTTTGACAGATCTCCACTTTACATCACACATTTGTCTCCAGGACCTTCTTCTGCTGAATTATTTGCTCTAATTAGAACTGAACTGGCAACTTTACTATCTGCCCTTATCTACTACACACCAGTGGATCAAAGTTCAGCAGCATGTCTGATGTTATAAAAGTATCACTATATCAAATCAAAGTCATTAACATGTCCCATTGAAAGCAGTGATGTGGTTACTTCAGATTTCTTACTACTCATGATTTATCACTGGTCTACTTATTCAGTCTCGCAACTATATTTAGACCTTTGTGCTTTACAGTAAAAAATAACCCAAGTTCAGAATAAGTAAACTAGCAAACTTTTCCATGCTCATTTACCACAAAAAACATTTTCAGTATCTGCGACACTAATGCTGCAAAACTTTCCAATTTTCTAAGGCTATTTTTAGACTTCCTTGTTATATAACTCTTCATCTATGAATAATAGTTTTATGATTCACGAGAACTTTACTTTCTCACACTGTTCCCCAGCCAATCTATCAATGAGCCCAAAAGAGCTGTTTTTTGTTTTTGTTTTTTTTTTAAGTCACCTGTGTTTGCTGGGAAAAAAAGTTCAGTGCAAGTATTGTTAAGTCTTTTTCTGTCTCTGTACAGAATAAACTACAGTGCACATTGTGAATATGTATGGAGCCTCAGATAATGGCAAGCAAAATGACCATTTGAAATTTTCAGGATCATGCCTACCTATTTGGTTTCTTATGTGTCACAACAGATGCAGTTTTTCTCTGTTTACTCTTTTTAGATCCTAAACACAAATGGATAATCCAGATTTTAGCAAAATCTAAAAAGAAATCCCATACTGTACAACTAAACATTTCAGCTACTTTAGCACTGCTTATATGAAAACCATTTCCCCCTTAACTTCTTATATATCCTAATTTCTCTGTTATCTTTGCGTTTTTCCCGCTTATCTCTCCTGAACCTTGCATCACCAGATACTATGGTGATGAATGCTTTAGAAATGGCTGCAACTAATAACAAAATCTATAAGATTCAGCAACAGTTCGCACTTTCCTCTGAATCCAGAAGAAAGGCAACTAGCTTCCTTTGTAGTTAATATCAGTGTTGCTCCTTGAGTGACCAGCAGAGGGAGAAAAGGGGGAGATCATGCAGAGGGTAAATACTCGGGAGATTAATTCCCCAGGATGATTTGCCCTGGATCCAAATTAGTCCAGGTAGCGTCAAAACTACAAGCCATGGTTCCATAGCAAAATTTGTGGTGCTTAAACCCTGTACATTTTACTTAGTCAAAGCACTGCAGTCAATTCTCTCTCTCTTACCTTTACCTAGTGACTTTGTACAGTTGCCTGATGGGTCATTTTCTTCTAGCTTTGTTGTTTTTTCCACAGTTCTGATTCTTGCGCTGTTGCTTCTGAGACTTTTACAAACAACTAGATCCAATTTCCTTATTCTTTTCTAAAATTGCAAACAAAAATATATTGGAGTTTTACCATAAATATTAGATCTTTTAGTAACTACATTATAATAATGAAACTTGCAAATCAATATCTTTTACCTTAAAGCATGGAAGTACAGCCTCTCTTTATGACAGATTATAACTCACAAACTACATACATTGATTCTTCTGTACAGTGTGTTGACTTGACTGCAGTAAAACCATCCTCTTCTCATGAAAGGTTTTGAAACAATATTTTCTGTCAGCTCTACACAAAATATTCCACAACCACCCCAATATTTTATTTTTCCTTACCTCTGGTATCCCAGTGAGGTCACATTCTGTTAAAAACATCCTGCCAAGCTTGGTACAAAAGGGCTCCAAAGAATCAGAATGCAGAAGCTATGCAACTTGCTGACTAACTTTGCTCTGTGTTATTTACCAACTACACAAAGAAAATGCTGTCTATTCAAAACACATTTCAAAACTCTTTTCACAGAAAGTGAGTGAACAAACAGTCCCATGTCCTAAGCTGTAGTCATATCTCCCATGAGGCCCGGTGATAGCTGTGGGGCATGGAACGGAGTGACACCACTACCAGTCACTACAAGGCACTTTTGTAAACAACTTTGTGAGTGTGTGTGGAGGAAAACAGCATGGTGGGGGGGGGGTTTACTTTTTCCTCTGTCTTAACATTATGGTTTCTTGCTTTATCATCTCCGAATCAGAACTTCAGTCTCACTTTGTAAGTTTTGCTTGCTAAAAACAGATTCGTAGTCCCTGTAGTATGTTTACTTTTTTATCTGAAACCTTTCATCTAGAAATGGGCCTCAACTGAAAATTTTGAACAAGTTTTACATCTGGATTCAGATGCACTAGCCCCAGGGCTCGGATTTAGGTGTTCAGGGTTCCAGTAGGCCTATTACATCAACAAGGCCTCATTGTAAAATTCAGAACCGGATTTTTATGCCATGTCTTCCCATTCCCACCCCTCATCCCAAAGTTCAGGATGCTTGGATTTGGTGTTTCCCTTTGGCACATTAAAGAAAGAGGCCTTAGTTACAAAATTCAAACCTAAGTTTGGACTTTCAGTGCTCCCAAAGTTCAGGTGGGCATGGAAATTCAGATCCAGCATTTTGATTTGTCTCATTATACAGATGAGCTCTCAGAGCAAAATCCCTTCTAAAGTTTGGGGAGGATCAAATCTTGGGTTCTAGTTGAGGCACTTGTCTGTTTTTAACATTTATTTTTAAATAATCTCACTCATTTCAAGAATTCTTAATTTTACAAGGGGTTGTATCTTTCTCTGTTTTTATGTATGCTCTTCTAGCCTTCAGGGACTTGTCCCCTGCTAGTCACAAAGTTACACGTGGGAAATGATAAGTAGAACTGCTTTATTCAGCTCTTCCAGCACAGTGATTGGTAGACTTCACCATACTAAATTGCTGTGAAAAAAAACTTCCTTATGCTCAGAATAACTCATGGACAAAGACCATTTTCCATCAATAGCAAGATCCAGAACTTTGTTGTCATTATTACATTTGTAGATCCATTCTTCTAATGACCAGCAGCAGAAATCAATCCCCTCCCACTTCTCCCCCCAGCCCCCATTTATTTCTTTGTAGCTTTGATGTATAAGACACATGTTTCTACTCTCGGCTAGTAGTAATAAATGTTTTGTTTGACTTATATTTTTGAAGGTAACAAAGGTAGGTATTACATAACACCTGTTACTTTTAGGTGTGTGAGAGGCCAACATAAGAATAAGATGTAGCAATGATCATATTTCAGTTATATAGAAGGCAGCATAATCTACTGTACCTGTCTTTAGGTTTGTCCATGAACACACTTATACACATGGTTTACCTCCATGTTTAAAAACTGCCTCATTGACTTCAATGGATGGTTCATATGATTACAGTTAAGTACATGCATGTTTTCAGGATTGGGAACTAAGATATTTCCAAAGTACCTTTGTATAAAGAATAAGCACTATTTCAAATAAGTATAAAGATTGTTAAACTATTAAATCTGGTAACAAATTTTAGGTACTGGATGACTCAGATGTAAATGGCATTTCAAAAAATGGTAAATTGTTTTTTAAGCTTGTAAGGTTTTCCATAGATAGGTTGTCTCAAGCTTTACTGAATTGCAAACCACTTGTAAGCATATGATACTTAAGCTTTAGACAAAATCTTGCAGAAATCAGTAACATTTGAAGTGGATTAATTCTGCAGCTGGGAACAGTGACTGACATGGTGGGTGGCCCAATCACAGACAACCCTGTTCTTCATATTTTTCACTGACGCATTGCAAAAGAAACATAATTATTTCTCATTGACTAGAACCCAATCTGCAACAAATAAAATGCTTTCGGGACCAATTCCATCACATTCACGTGTTGGGGAGCACTTAACCCAAGTGAATCAGGCTCTTAATTTGTATATATCTGAAACATTGCAATAGGTTTTTCTATTATCATTATTTTTATTAAGAGGAAATAATACAAGAAAGTAGCCAGTTAAGACATTAGGGACCTGATCCAAAGCCCACTGGTGTCAATGGAGCTTTTCCATTGATTTCAACAGGCTTTAGAACAAGTCCCAAATTTATTTAATATCTTAAATAATTATTATTAAAATAAGATATACACTACCATGCCTCACTGAGTAACCACATTTTAGGATGTTACTCTTGTTCTTGCCCTTCTTCAGCCTCCAAACTCTTCCCAGTTCTGTCTATCTATATCTCAGATATTTCTGTGGCTCCCACTACCATAGTATCTGAGCACCTACATGTTTTTAATGTATTTATCCTCGCAACACTGCGGTGAGGCAGAGAAGTGCTATTATACCATTTCGCAGATAGCCTCAGATCGTTAAGTGACTTGCCCAGAGTCATAGAGGAAGTCTGTAGCAAAGCAAGGAAGTGAAGCTGAATCTTCTGAGTCCCAAACTAGTGTCTTAACTAGTGGACCATCCTTTATCTCTTCTATTATTGCCTCATTGCAGCATATCCTAAATTAGTCCCCATCTAAAGGCAAAGGAGGCCTGGAATTACTTCAAGTCAAAGTTGCAGAAACTATCAGAAGCCTGCATCCCAAGAAAGGGGGAAAAATTCATAGGCAGGAATTGTAGACCAAGCTGGATGAGCAAACATCTCAGAGAGGTGATTAAGAAAAAAGCAGAAAGCCTACAAGGAGTGGAAGATGGAAGTGATCAGTAAGGAAAGCTACCCTGTTGAGGTCAGAACATGTAAGGATAAAGTGAGAAAGGCCAAAAGCCATGTAGAGTTGGACCTTGCAAAGGGAATTAAAGCCAATAGTAAAAGGTTCTATAGCCATATAAATAAGAAGAAAACAAAGAAAGAAGAAGTGGGATCACTAAACACTGAGGATGGAGTGGAGGGTTAAGATAATCAGGCTGAACCCAATGTCATAAAGATAGTTAAGGTTAATGTCTCTTTTACCTGAAGGGTTAACAAACAGTGAACCTGGAACACCTGACCAGAGGACCAATCAGGAGACAAGATACCTTAAAAATCTCAGTGAGGGAAGTCTTTGTTTGTGTGTGTGTTTCTTTGTGTGTTCTCTTCTGGTTCTGAGAGGGACAGACATGTAAGCAGATTCTCCAATCTTTCTGAAAAATCTCTTCTGTTCTAATTTTAGTAAGTATCAGGATAAAGGCAGTTTAGTCTTTTTGATTGTTTTCTTTATTTGCAAATGTGTAGTTGCTGGAAGTATTTAATTTGTATTGTGCTGTGAGGAGGGAGGTTTTCTCTCCAGTGTCTATAAGCTAAAAGAACCTGTAATATTACATCTTGATTTACAGAAATAATTTTCTTTTTATTTCTTTTATTAAAAGCTTTTCTTTTTTAGGACCTGATTGTTTTTTTCCCCTTGTTAAGGCTCAAAGGAATGAGTCTGTACTCACCAGGAAATTGTGGGAGAAGGGAGAGAGGAGGGGTGGAAGGTAAATTCCTCTTTGTTTTAGATTACGGAGCTTGAATCTGTATTGCCTCTGGGTGAGGGGAAAAGGAGAGGGGGAAGGGACATTCTCCCTGTTTTAAGATTCAAGGAGTTTGATCACAGTGCTCTCCAGGGTAACCCAGGGAGGAAAGCCTAGGAGAGGCAGGTGAGGAAGGGGTTTACTTTCCTGTGTTAAGATCCAGGGGGTCTGGGTCTGGGGCCCAGGAAGGTTTGGGGGGACCAAAGTGTACCAGGCACTCCAAGTCCTGGTTGTGGCCGCACTACAAGATCTAAGCTGGTAACTAAGCTTAGGGTGATTCATGCTGGTACCCATTTTGGACTCTAAGGTTCAGAGTGGGGTTATACCATACACCCAATATCTAAACAATACTTTGCCTCGATCTTTAATGAGGCTAATGAAGAGCTTAGGGATAATGGTAGGATGACAAATGGGAATGAGATATGGAGATAGATATTAACATCTGAGGTAGAAGCCAAACTTGAACAGGGAGCCCAGATAATCTCATCTAAGATATTAAAGGAACTGGCACATGAAATTGAAAGCCCATTAGCAAGATTTAAAGAATCTGTAAACTCAGGGGCTGTACCATTGAGTGGAGAATTGCTAACATAGTTCCTATTTTTAAAGAAAGGAAAAAGGGTGATCCAGGTAACTACAGGCCTGTTAGTTTGGACATCTGTAGTATAAGGTTTTGGAAAAAAAATTGAAGGAGAAGTAGTTAAGGACATTGAGGTCCATGGTAATTGGGACAAACTACAATATGGTTTTACAAAGTCATCGTGCAAACCAACCTGATATCCTTCTTTGAGAAGGTAACGATTTCTTAAGAAAATGAAATGCCAGGGATCTAATTATTGATTTCAGTAAGGCATTGAATGGTTCCACACGAGGATTTATTAGCTAAACTGGAAAAGATGGGATCAATATGAAAAGTTGAAAGATGGATAAGGACTGGTTAAAGGACAAGCACTACAACGTCATACTGAAAGGTAAACTGTCAAGGCGGGAGGAGGCTATAGGTGAGGTTCCTCAGGAGCATTTCTCAGACCATCTTATTTAATCTTTTACTTATTTAATCTTTATTACTGACCTTGGCACAAAAGTGGGATGTGCTAAAAAGTTTGCTGATAACAAAGCTGGAGTAGCGCCAATACGAGAGAAGACCAGGATATCATACAGAAGATCTGGAGACCTTGTAAACTGGAGTAATAGTAATAGGATGAAATTTAACAGTGAAAAGTGCAAGGTCATGCATTTAGGAATTAATAACAAGAATTTTTGCATCCATTGGAAGTAGCAGAGGAGGGGGAGGACCTTGGAGTATTGGTTTATCACAGGATGACTATGAGCCGCCAATGAGATATGGCTGTGAAAAAAAAGCTAATGTGGTCTTGGGATGCATCAGGCGAGGTGTTTCCAGTAGAGATAAGGAGGTGTTAGTACAGTTTATACAAGGCACTGGTGAGACCTCATCTGGAATACTGTGTCTTTAAACCATGACTTGAAGACTTCAATAGTTCAGACATAGGTTAGGGGTTTGATACAGGAGTGGATGGGTGAGATTTTGTGGCCTGCCTTGTGCAGGAGGTCAGACTAGATGATCATAATGGTCCCTTCTGACTTGAAAGTCTATGTCATATGATTCCATGATCTTGCAAATGGATCTGCAGGGGTGGAATTTTGCTCCAGCACAGAGCTCTGTTGAACTTAGTGACACTTCACATGGGAGAAAATGTCTAACTACACAATTCCTATGGCAGAATCAGAATCCAAGTCTGTAAAGTCTTTGGGGCAGGGATCATGGCCTTTTTAACCCATTGTTGTGAGGTACCTAGCACTGTAAAAAGAAAAAATTAACAACAACAACTAGATCCAAAAGAGGAAATGTTTTTGATTCTGTGGGAGCCTAATTTCATTTATTTCTCTTCATATACAGTCTGGGTCCAACTATTCGCTTGGATATTTCCACACAATACTACTGACTTCAGTGTTCGCTGCACACAATGTTCACTGCATACATACCATAGCACACAATTTTGCCATTCTCCCATTTTTTTTTTAATTAAAACAGTATGGCCCAAATTTTCAAAGGTTTATTAATATTGGGTACCTCCATTTTTGAGACTCTGAGACAGGGCCGGCCCACAACATTTTGGCACCTGAGGCAGGGAGCTCAAATGATGCCCCCGTTCCCCCCTCTCTTGGGCCAAAACTTTGAAAGGTCTCAATTCTGCCTTCTTCCTGCTCCACTCCTCTCATGGTACTGCTCTGCTACCTACCCCAGTAAAGGAAAACTAACAACTTTAAATGCCTTGTTCAAAAATTTTAAGTAACACTTAGCTTTCGAATGCCTGAACAGCAAATATAATTTTTCTTGTCTGCATAGTAAACACTGGCATTTTCATCTGTTTGAATAATCAAAGTGGTTGCAAAGATATGAACTGCTTCCTGAAGGTCCATGTCTGAGTCAGCTCATGCTCTACTGAGATGGTTGCTCCAGCCTCTCCTGTGGAGCGTAGATGTATTTTCATTAACTTCAACTTGGAGAAGTTGCTTTCTCCACTGACAACTGTTACAGGAAGTGTTAGAAGTATGCACAGAGCAACAAGAGCATTTGGAAAGAGGGTGGTCATCTTATTGGTGCACATATATTCCAGAACAGCCTTTGAGTTGATCGTGCTGAAATGTATCTTGAAACGGCTTTCAGTTCATCACCTAAATCACTCGCATCAATATCATGCATGTCATCGTGTGTCAACACTATCTCTAGTGCCCTGCATTGCTGGTGTAGGTCTTCTTCAGGTATAGTGAGGAATTTTGGAATATCATACAACTTCCCAAATATACTGATGTGTTCCTTGAGCTGCATGAAATGTTCTTCAACTGACTGTATTGCACAATCTAGCACCTGGTTAAAGAATTCAACTTTGAATTGTTGTTTGGGACTCTTATAGTATACATCCCATGCCTCATAATCAAAATGTCGTCTTCTTTGTGACTCTGTATTCTGAAGGGTGGGAAAATAGCTTCAGTGTGAAGTTCCGTCTGCCAACTTCGTGCAATCTATCAGAAACGTTCAGAGAAATCCTCCATTTGACTGGTAAGACTGTAGGGATGACTTTGCTTTGCCAGTTTTGCATTCCCCAGAATAACTCAAGGTCAACACCGTTTTGCGTGTCCTCGTCTTACAACTTGTTATTCAAACCAGTGTATATCCACACACAGCTAAACCACACACGAAAATTGAACGTTATGTATGTTCTGTTGATCCCATTCCCTCTGCCACTGTCTCCCATGAATAAGTTTCTGTCATAGCATCTATACGCTGCACAGTGAATGCACTATACGGCACTCATCTATCTTCCTAAATTTGGTGTTGACAAGGCTTTATCGACCTCAGTCGACTTGCCATCGGTGGCACTCAGTGGTTCAGTGTCACAAGAGGATGTTCCCAGATCTTGCGTCAAAATTTTCCATTATGAGTTGATGCAGAGAAAGCAACATACATAGATGCTTTGAATACAATTAACAAAATTCATGCAGTTTCTCTAAAGCAAGCGGATGCTGCATCACTTGACTCACCCAGTTCAGTGAATGAAACTGCATGGGACCATAAAAATCTAAGGTTAACTCTCGGCATCTGTGTCTGCACTCCTTGTCTTTTCACTCGCATGTTGGCAGGCCAATTTATGTAGCCCTGATCTTTCATCGTCAAGCTATCGCAATTCCCCAGTATCTTCCAGTTTTTAAGAGAGTACGTTTGTCATAATTCGAACTCGTGTAGTAAATATCAATGTCAACAAATTTAGATATGTCTCCTGACGGGTCACCATGCAGGGATGTTGCACTAGTTCTCGTTGTTTGTTACAAAACGCACCATTCAAGTCATTGCTGCTGTAGGCTGATGTCAGAATATGCAGTTCGAAAACAGGGAGTAAATCTTGTGACTCAGATCTGCCACAATCTTTCTGTTTAACTTTTTTTGCCAGTAACTGAATGATCTCAATTTATGAATTGTGTTTCCAAGGTAGTGGTTGTGTACACTTCCTTGGGGGTGACCTCCTTCTTAGATGCTCCTGGAGTACAGCATCAAACTCAGCCATCAGCTGCACAATTTTAAGGAAGTTTCCATTGTTTGGCATATACAGCTGATCTGAAGTGCCACACAGTGCTAGGATTTGGGTAGCAAGCATTCTCACAATGGCAATGAGCCTTTTCAGAACATTTTGCTAGTAAAGAGACTCTGATGCCATCTTCTCTTGATGCTGATCATCTATGATGATCTTTAACCTTAGTCTTATCTCAAGTTCTTTCCACCTATGGAATGCTCTTTGGTGATTTGCTGCCTTCTCATGGCATGTTAAATTTCTAGCCAGATTTTTCCAGTCCTTTGTTCCCGTAGAACCCAATGTGGCTAGAACATTAGATTGCAAGGGTTTGCAACAAAAACAGTATGCAGCATTCTGGGTTTTTGAGTACATAAGCATGTCACCGTTGGGGATTTCATGCCAGTAATGTGTTGTATGGAAACTTCTGTTTTCACTGTGTTTGGGGAATATGAAGTTTTTCACTTGCTGTGGCCCACGCACTACAAGGAAGTCTCTCAAGTGGATCCACAGTCCTGGATCATCTAGACTTAAGGAACTAAACTCACCAGCAACTGTTTCTTGCACATCCACCACACTCTTCACTGATCTATACTTTTCTTCAGGAATGTACATGGTTACATCAATTTGAGATAGAAATATGGATGCTGTGGTAGCTGCCAGGTCACCTGCACTCTGACAAACTGGAAGATCAGGCATCTCCTCACCACTCATATCCTCACTGGGACCAGTAGGCTCACCGTGAGCATTTGTATCTATGTATCTAAGGAGAGCTCCTTCTGGTTTGATAGAAAATCTTCCTTTACTTGCTTTCTTTTTCTGAATGCTGCCCCAGAGGGACGTTTTCTTCTTTCACTCATGATTGCTGTTCTGTGCCAGCTATAAGTGGCTTTCAACACTCGACTGAAAGGGACAAATAAGCAGGCTGGTAGCAGAGCCTGAGTGAGGGAAGATATCAGCATCTTAAGGGCCTAACTGGCTCCTACTACTTCAGTTGACTGCCTGTTCTCCTCAAGTGGGTTCAGGGAAGCAGCAGGAAACAGGAAGCTCCCTGAGAAATTGGTATTAATCAGTCTAGGCTCCTGGGGTGCTAGAGAGGTACATAAGAGGTACCCTGCAGCTCCTGCTACTTTCTGTTATTCTCTCTCACCTTTTCTCCTGCTTGCCATGTCTCTTTTGCCCTCCTTCCTCCAGCACAGCACTCCACCATCTCTGTGCATCTAGAGCAGAGAGAATACATATGCACCAGCAGCAGACACAATTTTCTACACTCTGGGTCCTAGTGATGCCCACCCACAGTCTGGCACCTGAGGCGGCCTCCTCGGTTCGCCTCATGGTAAGGCCAGCACTGCTCTGATACTCAGTTTTCCATAGTCACAAAGCACCAGCAGCTCTAAATGAAGTCAAACAGGAAAGTGAAGATCTGAGCACTTCAAAAATGGACACACCCAAGTCAGGCCAAAAATGTAAATGCTGTTGCTATGTAATTCTTGCATTCTATTTATACTGGAGCATACACTAAATATTCATGGTGTGGGGGCCTCCTATTACAAAACTTTTGGTGTTGTCCTAGGGTGAGTGGGGGTCGGAAGGTTTAAGCTTTGATGTTGATCCACCAAATGCTGGTCACATGAGAGCTGATATGTCAACATAATAACCCATTGAATGGCAAGGACATCCCACACACACACCCACACACACTCCCCAAACAGGGAAATGAAACCATGCAAAAAAACGATAGTAATTATTCATTCAGAGAATCCTAGCTGGAATTGCCAGTCTTCTGTAGAATCCTCTGTGGACTGTAGGCAGAACTGGCAAACAAAAAGGAAAATAAAATGCTTTTCTGTCTGCTCACAAAATATAACCTGCATTAAAAAAAATCAACTATGGAGCATGCCACACAGTGAACAATTAAATGGCTGTCTAACAGCTTCAGGAATAGTGTTAGCTACCAACCAATCAAATGCTGTCATCGGGTTGTAAAAATCAAACAAAGGAAGATAAAAATCTCATGCTTCTCCCGTCCACCTAATTAACTTGCTTTTCTATGAGGTTGGGGGGGGGAGGGGTGTGCACGGGGTGAATTCCAAATAGATAAAAGCTGGGTAAACCACTCCAGTGGTGAGCCTCCTGCTAAAGTACTTAACCAGAAACAAATATTGCGGGTGCTTTTGTTTTGGTCTTTCACTGGCACCTATCCTGGACCTCTGATGTGCCTCCTGTAGGTTGCTTCTGCCAGGTGACCATGCATGTGCTTCCAGAATCAACTGCTAGTGCAACATTTTTTTAACATCTAATAAACCCTTAATTGCTTAAAACTTAACTTTTAAAATACACACTAAATCTAAATAATGAGAAAGAGCCAACACAATGAGCCAAAGGGCAGTGGAAGGATTATTGTTCAAAAGCCTATCAAAAGGCTTGTTGCTTTAATTATTTATTTTTTTGTAACAATGCACTTTCAAAGCCTTTAAAGAACAGGCTCCTCCTCCCTTAGTTGCCTGCCAAAATGATACTTAGTGGAGGGGGAGTAGCTGCCCTTTAAAAGATTAGGTCACTATCAGAGAGAAAGAGTCAAACAGAAAGGCTCTCCCCAAAGTGGTTCCATCCTGAACAGTCCATGAAAAGAAACACAGATATGAGATGAGGATTAAATGGGCAGAAGATGGGTATGTTAAAAGTAGGGAGTACCGGTGAAGAGAGGAGGAGTACTTTTAAAATCTTTTAAGCAAAAAGATTTTGATATGGTCCTGATTACTAATGATATTAGTATAATAGCCGTGCCTTCCATTTAAGCATCTCAAAGCACTTTACAAAAATTAATCCTCACAACATGCATACAAAATAAGTAAGAGAAATATATACATACATATGCGTGCATGCGCACACACAGAGGGAACAAGTTAGGAAGTTAGATTCTGAGTTAGAACGGAAAAGCTCTTTAATGTCACACAGCATCATTCAGAAACTGATCATCTCCCAAGTATTAAAAATAGAAATAATAATATTGCTCTCTCTTTCTTCCTTCTCATCCTATCGGAAAAATAATTTGATTAGCTTATGGGATTTTTATATGTGAGTGGGTGTCTATAGGAGTTTTTGAAGAGAAAGCTAAGTCGAATAAATGATTTTTGCATTTGATTCTGAACATACCGAAGTCTCTGGTCATCCTTATCTCTTTTAGGAGGGAGTTCCGTAATCTAGATTGAATTTCTGTGAAAATTCTGTCTCCTGCACTCACAAACCTCCTAAAATTTGGGAACACTTTCATTGTTCCACTGGAACACTGTTGGAGGCCATAGTCATGGAAGCAAATCTCAGGTAACCAGAGCCAATCCCAGTGAGGGCTTTGAAAGTCAGGGGAAGAGACCTTGAACTGGATTCTGTATTCACTGGAAAGCCAGTGCAAACAGCAGAGCACCAGGGTGATATGTTCACAGTGACCTATAGGAGATGAACTGATATTTTGTACCAGATTGAGCTTTTCCAGAACATTTGGCTTTATTCCTAGATATGAGGAGGGCTTTGTGAACCTAAGGAGGGAGTGCAAAGGTAGCTCTAAACCCTACCTCCCCAGTCTTGAGGCCGTTTTTGCTAGGCTGGGCTCCTGGATGCACATTGGAACAGTCCAGCTACCAGTAATCACCAGGGTGTAAAGATGTCCTTGCCCCATCCTCTTTCCCAGTAGCAGGGAAGGGGTTGGCTTAAATCCACTAAAATGCCTCTAAACCACTTCAGGTTCCTCCTGTATTGTGGGAGATCTTCTAGGGGCCAGAACTGCCAGCTTCAGGGCTGCTTTGCACCATATGCATTGGATGGGATGGGTGGTCCCCTTCTGGCCAGTCACAATTGGAAGTTTTTTGCAGCATAGTTATTTGGGTATTCAAATGCACCAAGGAGACCTAAAGGTCCACAAGGCTTTGGACCTATTTAATATTTCAAAGTAAATGCCTTTGACAGTAATGAATATTAGCGAGGAGGCAAGTTCTTCAAAAAGCTTCCCTCTCTGTAACAGCATCCTCTCAATCTTACCAGGGTTCAGCTTTGGCCAGCTTCTCGGCCATCAATTTTGGCTAGGCATGAAGAAAGCTGGGAAATATTGCCCTACACATATGACTCTTCTAGAGACCTCCCAAAGTATCACTCAGCATCTAACTTAGTTTATTGAGACACAAGCAAAACAGTCTTCAACACCACATTGGCTGCCAATATCTGGATTCCTCTCAATCAAGCTTCAGGCCAGGCAGGGCATGCTATGGAGATAGCATTTGTTGCTCTGGTGGGTGACCTCTTCCTCATCATAGACAAGAGAACAACATCCATTACTCACCTTGCAGGACTTCTATTTGGGATCTGACACCACTGATCACCAAATACTTTTGTCCTGTCTCTAGGAAGCACTGAAGTGAATGAACATGGCCTGAAAAGGCTCAGGGTCATCCTGCCCAGATAAAACGGAGACAGTTATTATGGACAACTCTCCCTCTAGACCAGATCCCTTCCCTTGAGTCCCACAAGGCTCAGTCTTGTCCTGCGTATTATTCAACATCTGAATGGTAAAACAATGACTGAAGTGTCAGAATTATGCAGATGATACACAGCTCTATGTAAACAACATCATATCCGCCAAGAAGTGAAAAAGAAGAATACTATGTCCAAATGAAATACAGGGGAAATTTAAGCAGACAAAACATATGCATCCTTGTTGTAATGTGGCCAGGACACCAAGATTAATATCTCTGCTGTGGCAGATATGACAAACACAGGCCTATCTTGAAATTATTGCATTTTACATGGAAAGCATAAAAACTTCAAAGACCATTATATTGAGAAAGGGGCAGATAGTATGAGCCATAGAATATTCATAGCCCTTTGTGCTAATACATTTGATGTGTAATTGTGTGTTCCTGACTCACTAGGGGGATTTTTCTGCAGAATCTGGGAGCACTAAGAGTTGATTAATGCAAAATCTCCATGCTGGTTATGCAGATACCCAGCCTTTACGCTTGGCTTCCTGTGGGAAAAGGGGCTCTGACTGGTTTTACCTGGTTTCTGGAGGCTGAGACACACACACACACACACACACACACACACACAATGGCTTGGGGTTCAAAGGGCCAGCTTGAACTAATACAGTGGTCTTCTTTCTATTTCAACAAATGGACCCAACCTTTGATCCAAGGGTTGGGGGGTGGGAATGCGAAACCAACTTTGCTGAGGAGTTAGAAGGCTTGAATCTGCCAGGGTCTGGACTGATAGTTGACTTCTGGTATGTTTAATATGTGTCTAGATCGCTTATTCTTTTATATTTGCTCTGTACACTTTGAAAGAGTTGTTTGAGTTTCTGGTATATCACTGTCATTATCCACGGAGAGTAGCCAAAGACCAGGGGGCTGGTTCTTGGTTACACCTTCTGGGGATAATCACATTAAAGAGCAGGGGGCTGCAGCCTAAAACATGTGGTCAGAAGGGAGCAGGACATGGGTACCTGCCCAGATAGACGTGATGGCTAGATGTTTAAGAGCTGGGAGCACTCCTTGAGCAAACCACAGAGGAGGGGTAAAAGTCCAGTTACTCTAAAACTGTGACACCTACTATTAAGAAAAGTAACAATTTCAAGATCCTACACAATGAAGTCCTTTGCTTCACCACTCATTTTCAGGGGGGCATTTCCAGCAGCACAGTGCATGAGTACCCACACTGGAGCAGAAGAAGAAGAGTGCCCCCCAGTGTATCACTATCATCACTTCCAGCAGCAGCAGCTAGACGTTCCTTGGAGGTTTCCCATTCAAGTACCAACCCGTCCCTATCCCTCCTTAGCTTGTAAGATCTGAACAAATCACAGCAGACTAGATGGTGGTCTGAATGCAGTCATTTCAAACCACCCCTCATTTCAAAAGTGTCATTGTTCATCTCAGGGTGAATTTTAATTCCTTCAGTAGTATCTCAGTGTGCCCAACAATATGAGGATGTGGGCAACATTCTGGAATGCACCTAATTATTGTTTCCCTTTTCTTCATTTAGTATGCATGGAACTCTGCAGGGCATGTCAAATTATGTGAGCAGGAAATGTTTTCATGTGACCATGTTCCTTTTTTAATAAAATCAGATATCCTAGAATTGTAAGGGTAGTGATATAGGTTACATACACTTATTATGATTCAGTTAATACACTACATGGGGACTGAGATTTGAAGGGTCTTTGTCATTAGCAAGAGAAAAAAAAGGGATAATCCAAGGTAAACATATCTTACCAGGGTAAGCAGAGGGTAATTGAGGCTAAAAAGGGCAATAATTGACTCCTGGGCTGGTCCACATATTGCCCTGATCACTGTAATGTCTGTTTCTTCTACTGAACAGGAATTCATCCACTCTCACCTGACAAGAAGCTTCTCTGCCACCCAATGGAATTTAGGTGGCATTGCATTATGGCAGGCCCTCTCAATTCTAAATAGAGCTGGCTTCCTACTGATAAATAGTGGAGGTTGGGTTGGAATTTAAAGAGCATTTGTCTGGAAAAAAGTAGAAAAACATGGCATAATAGGCATCATTGTTTATTGTGTCTCAATGACTCCAGATCAAACATGTTCAATGTGGAAGTTAAAACATGTTTTTTTCCCTAACTGCCAACTTGGCAAACTTGACCTGGGATCTTAAAGTCAAGCTGGCTCAAATATCACTGGAAATATTTTCTGCAGGACGGCTTAAATCTTCAGCATCACAAGTTGTTAAATCAGCTTTCTAAATTCCTCCAGATCCAATTTTGTGCTGATGTCCTCATTATACTGTATTTTTATTAGGTTGTACTGCACCTATTTTAAATATTTTGAACAATTTTATTATTTGCAGCCTGACTTATGTTTTTTGTACAATTGTTGTGAGAAATACTGTAAGCCCATTTGAAAAAAAAATGGGAGCAGGGCAGGAAAAGACAAAGGAGAAGTACATTTGGGGACTGGGTTCTGGTAAGGTACAGAAAGGGTAAAGGGCATGATACCTGCTTTTACATGTTGTCATGGGCCCTGGAAATCTTGTGTGACAGACTCATCTCCATTCCAGAGTTCAAAAATTGCAAGGACAGAATGGATACAAGCAGCAAAAGAAAGAAAGAAAGATGTATACCTCCAAACTGGTCCTTACTAAGCTCTAAACCACTTACTGCAGTGACTGCAGGTCATTCCTTCTGCAGAATCTTCCCTTTAGTAACTCTTACGTTATGTCGTGAAGAGGGTTTCACAGCCTTCCCTGCTCTCAACACGACAGCACCATATGACAACCTGTCTACTCCTTTTTTTTTAAACATTCTTCTGCAGCTTTTAGCAAGTTTGTGCATGGGCATAAGAAATAGAAAAATGAAACTGACCAGAAACAAAAGTGAAAGTGACTAATCTGTAACGCAAACTGAGTGAAAATGCAAGAAGTTGACAGTATTACCTGGAATGCTTAATTAGATTTTTTTAAATTATCCACAACTAATGCAGAACATAGATCTGCACACATTTAAAAGTGTTTTTATCTATACTCTCCTTCTTATAATTAAAATGATGTTTTATCATCATATATCTGAGGAATGGGAGAACAAACATCTGTGCAAAGTGCTTTGAGCGCCTGCTAATTGACGGGAACCAAGGGTATGTATATACTGAAGTGGTACTGCTGCTCAGGTAGACATACTTGCACTAGCTTTACCCATGCTAATATGACTAAAAATAGCAGGGTAAATGCTACAATGAGGGCTATCCAAGCCCACTTCAGAAGCCGGATACTGACTCATGTTGCTAGCAGTTGCTACCGCGTCTACAGTGCTATTTTTAGTCATGTTAGCGTGGGTATGCATACCTAAGCTGCAATCACACTGGATTGCAGTATACACATACAACCAGTGACCGATCTTGAAAGGCGTCAAGTGCGTCCCAAGTAAAGCTGAGTACCCTAAACACCTCACAATATAGCACCTTTACTATACCATGGAACCTACCAAGAGCCTTTCCAAACTGCTTACCTCCACTCCCACCTCTGGATCTTTACTAGCGGTGGCCATTTTCACTCCTCTGGCCAGCTTCCTCAGGTGCTGACCAAATCCCAAGCTTCTAACTTCTGAAGATTTTTCACACATCAAGATAAGTCCACAACTATCAGGTCCTCCAGTGACTTCCAGTATTTCTATACACCCATTTTGGACCATGTAAATCACTACACAAGTTACAAGAGTCAGTGTAGACTCGAGCCCTGTGTACATTCCTATGTATGAGAGAGAGGGAGTAGTGGAGACAGTTTATGTTGCTTAGTGAACAATATAACCAACCCCAAGCATTCAAAAAAGGAGTCAGATGCCAAAAAGTGATCAGAAGTTTTGGTTTCTTTTTTTTTTATTTGCCATCTTTTTTGAGCCTTTAGCTCCCTCCCCACTTTTTTTTTTTAATTTTAGAAAAGATGAATTTCTCATATAATCATGGGGATTGAATGAGAAATTAGCAGACATAAAGCTCAGAGTTACCCTTGTTAAACTAAAGTACTATATTTAATTCAGAGGGATAGTAGAAAAATTATGGAGTTCTTATCGTTTAATGTTCATCTAAAAGTTTTCATTGTACCTGCTGAATTCTACATAGGAAAGAACAAGATAAACATCCTGCAAACTGAACCTTGCTACAAGTTGAGAAGTCCCTATCAAAAGCCAAAAATAGAATCAATATTTTCACTCAAGAACATTACTTCAATAATTCAATCATGAATAAGCAGTTCTGATATAATCCTTCATGCCACAAGAGGGAGACACAGTTACATCATTTATTGAAAGGAAGCCATGAAAGAAGTAAAGTGATTCAAATCTGTTTGTATGTGGCAATATTTATTAAGATAGACTTATTATACACTACCAGACTTCTGCTAATATATATGCTTTCTATTCTCTGTACTTAATATAGTGCCAGTCCTGGAGCTGAGGGAATTGGTACAGAGGAACTCTTGCTAGTCATATCTGCTTTTGAAAATCATTGCCTCTCCACTGGTGGGTTAGGGGGAATGTAATTAAAATCAGAATTAAAATTTGGGGCTTTCCTACATGCTTTGGGGTGTGAACATATGCAAGAAAATCCTAAGCAACTAAGTAATACTTGCAAAATAATCAAAATATAAGCAGCACTCCAAAGTCTTCTCAAGATGCACTGGGATGTATTGTGCTCAAGAGCCCGTTCTGTGAAAAATGTGAGATGCTAATTCTTAAACAACATATGCATGTCAGTTATAATATGTCTACAACAGCACATCGTATCATCTCACAGTTCTTCCACTCAGTTCAGCCTGAGTGAGCACCCTCCAAATTGCTATATACGATTATAAAAATCAGAGATGGAAAAGCCTAAATAGATTATTAAATCCATCTCACTGTCAGCACAAAGTTCACTCATATAAAAGGTGTATCAGATATTGACTAACACTACACTTGATCTTAGCCATCATAATGAAAAAGAAATCCTAAAATTATGAGAAAATTAAACTGTTGATATTGTTTTATGCTAATATAGGCAATATAAATGTTAGAATAGGAAAACAGAAGTTAACTCTGGGTCCCTAATTGTCTGGCACAGTGGTTCCACAAAAAGATTAACTATACTTGCATGAGCTTCTGTCACAAAAAAAATCCCGAAAATCTCAAGGCCAGAATCACTTGACATGCATTCGTTTTTAAAGCTGAAATGCCTTGAGTCATTTTCTTTCAGATCTACCTTGCTATTGCTCATCTCAGATGTGAAGCTTTGTGGACTGTGAGAGAAGTGAAATTTACCATAATCTGCTCTCAAGCACTGCGTCATCACTGTCAATAATTCATCACTATACACAAAAGTTTGCTCAGTATCTCACAAAACAGATAGAGACACTCTCCTTGCCTCATAGAGCTTAAAAGCAAATAGCAGCCATGACAAAAGGGGCAAACAAAACAGTAGGAAGGAGAGCAGGGGCACTGTGATAACTCATCTGGAGTTAGTATGTTGCATGGAGGGAAAAATCAAGAGGTTTCTTTTGCTTTTGAAAAAATTGAGTACATTTCAGCTCAAACAATTACTAACAGAGAACCAAGCAGAGAATGAAATGCACAAAAATAGGAAGGAGGAGGAAGATGAAGAGAGAGTCAAACTAGCCCCAGAAGGGAAGAGACAACACAAAAGAGGGGGAAGAAGACATCAGTACTGTCAAACATTCACAAATCATGAGTCAGTCCCCTCAAAATCATGAGATTGGCATATAAATCATGAGATTTTGTAAAAAATAAATTATTCTTTTTATTTGCTTTTTATTCTTTTTGTTTTGTTTTGTTTTGAGCCTTTGGCCTTTTCAAGCTTTTGGAGTCATGAGAGTTAGTTTTTTTTTTAAATGAAAGCTGAGAGTTTCTCATAATCATATGACTCCAGGATCTAGGGTTGTAAGACAAAACAGTAGATATCATGAGACTCATGATAAAATCATGAGAGTGGGTACCACTGAGACAGATAAGGTTTTTTTTAAAAAAAGGTTTCCTTTCTACTCCACATTGGTTTTGTGGATTAATGCATATTAAAAATACTGAAAAGCTGAATTCTGTATAAAGTTCTTGTTTGAAAAGAATAGAAAACAGGACACAATCCCTCCCCTTCTTGCATTTCCCGATGTTTCCACCAAAATGGAAAGCACAAGACAGACAAATAATTATATAATAACTTTCAAATAATGTTTCTTCTGCTGTGCTATAGTAAAAGTACTTGACATCCACCTGCTTCTTCAGCACACAGCAGTTGTTACCACCGTGGAAATCAAAACACAGGGAATACTGAGTCAGCAACACTGTGTTCACAGACATACTTAAGCATCAATAAACCTATTGTTTCAACATGTCAGAAAGCTACTCCATTGTCTATAGATAGCTTAATATTTAAATTACAGGAATTGCCAAATTTTCTAACAGAGGGCTCCATTTCTATTAAGGGGCTAGAAGAACAGAGCTCTGAGAAATTAAAACTTTCATATGCTGTGTGTGACTTGAATAAAAAACAATGTTTAGCCCTGAAACACAAAGCCCGGAAATATCCCACTTGTTCTGAAAAGGCTCTTGATTTAATAAATTACTCTGTCTCTTCCAAGAAGAACACTTGCAGATTTTCAGATGCTCCCATATCAGAATTTGGAACATCATAATAATGCAGCCCACGCAGGCAAATGCTTGTTGAAAGTTTGGAGCTAAACTCTGCTCTACAGCTGGTTGGGAAATTTTTGACAAAACTTTTTTGCATCCAAAAATGCTGATTTGTCAAAACCAAAACTTTTCACAGGAAAGGGTTGATTTTGACAAATGTTTTTCAACAGAAACAAGTTTTTGAAATGTTGCAACATTTCATTTCGGGTTCAAAATGGCTTTTCATTTTGAAATTTAAGCTATATATATAGTAAAAATTTGAAATTAAATGTTTCAGTTGACCGGAACCATTTCCTCCCCCAGAATTTAGGTTAGGAAAAGACTCCCATTGACTTCAGTGTGAGTTGGATGGAGCTCAAAACGAATATCTGACAAAAGAATAAAGGAGGGGTGGAACCAGAACCAACTCCCCTGCTCTGTATATTCTCAAACTTTGGAACATGACCTTCATGCCTGTACTCTACCTCTATAATGAACTGAAACACATTCTTGGATCTGAGCACATCCAAGTCTGGGAAGAACATAGAACCAGATCTGGACTTTAATAAAAGGACAAAGCATTCCCCAGCCAGACATTCTGACCAGATATTGGTCAAGAGAAAAGTTTACACTTTCAGAGATAGCTAGATGACATCCTATTTAGTTATTTATGCCATATATAATGGTATCTAAGCACCTGTCATTGTAGTACCTGAGCATCATCTCCCTGGTATTGCTCTTTCTCCTGATTTCCCCACATCCTTCTCCTTCTCTACTAGAGTCTCAGTGTCTTACATAATAGAGACATTTTGTTGTTACACTATCAGAATCATAGAAATGTGGCGGTGGAAGGGACTTTGAGAAGTCATCAAGCCCAGGACCCAGCTGTGGGGCAGGACTAAATAAACCTATACCATCCCTGACAGGTGTTTGTCCAACCCATTCTTAAAAACCTACAACGACAGCAGATTCTAAAGCCTCCCTTGGAGGCCTATCCCAGACTTTAATTACCCTTATAATTAGAAAGCATACTTCCATATTAACACAGCACTATAAAGACCTGAATACTTCAGTCTATTCAAGCAAAGGGGCCACAGGAAGCTAGCTGAAGCTCCCTGAATCAGCTCTGCCTGATTGCATCTGTGCAGCCCGAACTTACAGCACATGCATAAAGTCTCTCTCTTATACCTCTCCCTCTGCAATGAGGGTGGAGGGGGTAGCTGAGCTGCCTCTACCAGCTTTACACATGTGGACAATTCCCCTGGACAAGCAGGATTTTCCACTAGCATCATTGGCTAGTACACAGAATTGCGAAGTGACCTTAAAGACTAACAAATTTATTAGGGCTTCCTCAGCTCTCATCTCCTAACGCCCCTACCCTACCTGTGCTACACTGATGACATCTTCATCATCTAAACCCATGGAAAAGAAGCTCTTGAGGAATTCCATCATAATTTCAACAATTTCCATCCCACCATCAACCTCAGTCTGGACCAGTCCACACAAGAAATCCATTGCCTAGACACTACAGTGCTAATAAGCGAAAGTCACATAAACTCCACCCTATATCAGAAACCTACTGACCACTATACTTACCTACATGCCTCCAGCTTCATCTAGGACACACCACATGAGCCATTGTCTACAGCCAAGCTCTAAGATACAACCGAATTTGCTCCAGTCCCTGACAGACACAAACACCTACAAGATCTCTATCAAGCGTTCTTAAAACTACAGTACTCACCTGCTGAAGTGAAGAAACAGATTGACAGAGCTAGAAGAGTACCCAAAAATCACCTACTAGGACAGACCCAACAAAGAAAGTAAACGAACACCACTAGCCGTCACCTACAGCCCCCAACTAAAACCTCTCCAGCACATCATCAAGGATCTACAACCTATCCTGAAGTACGTTCCCTCACTCTCACAGATCTTGAGAGACAGGCCAGTCCTCGCTTACAGACAGCCTCTCAACCTGAAGCACATACTCACCAGCAACCACATACCACACAACAAAAACACTAACCCAGGAACCCATCCTTGGAACAAAGCTCATTGCCAATTCTGTCCACATATCTATTCAAGGGACACCATCATAGGTCCTAATCGTATCAGCCACACTATCAGGGGCTCATTCACCTGCACATCTAACAATGTGATACATGCCATTAAGTGCCAGCAATGCCCCTATGTCATGTACATTGGCCACACCGAACAGTCTCTACACAAAAGAATAAATGGACACAAATCAGACATCAAGAATTATAACATTCAAAAACCAGTTGGAGAACACTTCAGCCTCCCTGGACACTCAGTTACAGACCTCAAAGTCACAATTCTTCAACAAAAAAACTTCAAAAACAGACTCCAATGAGAAACTGCAGAACTGGAATTAATTTGCAAACAGGACACTGTTAAATTAGGCTTGAATAAAGACTGGGAGTGGATGGGTCATTACACAAACTAAAAACTATTTCCCTATGCTATTTTCCCCCTACTGTTATTCACACCTTCTTGTCAACTATTTGAAATGGGCCATCTTATCATTATTTTCCCTCCTGCTGCTAATAGCCCACCTTAATTGATTAAGTATCAGAGGGGTAGCCGTGTTAGTCTGGATCTGTAAAAGCAGCAAAGAATCCCGTGGTACCTTATAGACTAAGGAACATATTGGAGCATGAGCTTTCATGGGTGATTACCCATTTCATCAGATGCACGACGAAGTGGGTATTCACCCACAAAAGCTCATGCTCCAATATGTCTGTTAGTCTATAAGGTGCCAAGGGACTCTTTGCTGCTTAATCTCTTTCTTCACAGAATGTCAGGGTTGATAGGGACCTCAAGAGGTCATCTAGTTCAACCACCTGCTCAAAGCAGGACCAACCCCTGGATTCCTAAATGGCCCTCTTGAGGATTGAATTTACAACCCTGGGTTTAGGAGGCCAATGCTCAAACCACTGATCTATATCATTAGAGTTGATATAGCAACCCCCATTTTTTCATGTTCTCTGTGTTTGTGTGTTTATATATATTCTTCCTACTGTATTTTCCACTGCATGCATCTGATGAAGTGGGTTTTAGTCCACAAAAGCTTATGCCCAAATACATTTGTTAGTCTCTAAGGTGCCACAAGTACTCCTCGTTCTTTTTGCTGATACAGGCTAACAGGGCTACCACTCTGAAAAGTGACTTTAGTGGACCAGAAAATCCAGCCGTTATGAGACAGAAGATACTTATGCTGATGTGAATGCAGCAAACATGAATCCTTGACAAGGCGAGGCACTATATTATAAAGTAATAACGATAAGTGTTGTATGCCATTGTAAAGGTGCTGACGAAGTGGTCAAATCCCTAAGAAGTGCTGAGAAGCCATGTTAAGTGGAAGAGACCTGGGCAACACATTTTCATTGAATTAAAAAAAAATGTTTCCAGGGCTGATAATCAGAAAAACATCTTTAGTGTTTCTGTGATTGTTTTTTTCCTGAAAACTACAGACATTTTTATCAGCTAAAAACTATTTGTGCATTCAGAGAGTATTGTAGAGGTGTGTGAATACTTATTCAACAGTCAGCAGGTTAAACACAGCATAGCATTCTTTCAGTTAATACTGGAATTTAGTTTATTAAAAAATCTAAAGAGGAAGAGGATATTTTGATAATTTTCTTAGGTGTTCAATAAATTAGTTGATATGTAAGTGATCTATGTAGGTTTAGAGAAATTTTAAACTGAAGCCAAATCTTGGCTTCAGACTATGAAAGCTTTGGCCAGGAGGGAAACATTATTTTACATACAACTTACATATGAACTAAAATATGTGCATTCTGAGATATTTAGCTCATTTATTCAGAGATATATTAATATCTGTTGTCAACAAGTGATCAGTTCTGTAGTTTAGTAGGAAATGTAGGAATTGGTCAACCTATAAGAGTTACAGTTTTGTGTACTTTTCAGAAACTGTTTTTGAGTTGGGCAAAATTATTCTAATGGACCAACCTTTTTTCCCCCCAATTTCCAGTCCTCACAGTTCCTCATCTTCTGTCATACCACTTCCTGGTCTGACTGAACTGTGCTTGGTGCAGGACCAGAAAGGATGGAGAATGCATGGCCTATTCGTGAGCTCATGAAAATCTCACTTTTATATCTGGAGCTGCTGTGGAGTTACCCAATTACTAACTAGCACATGAGACAATCATAAAGGCATTTTGGAAACCAAATGATACACAAGTAAAATTTCATTGGCTGTGAATCATGTGATTGATGGAGGCAGAGTTGGGCTCTGTGCCTTCAGGGTCATGAATTTCACTCTGGTCATTAGTTACAGATCCATAAGCAAAATCAGAGTATTTTACTGAGCAGGCTACAGTTCTTCTTGAGACAACTAAGTCTCACAGTTAGCACCATGTCACTTCAAATTGTTTACATTATTATACAGCCAGCCACCTAAAGCTTCAGAGGATAAAGAATTGGGCCAAAAGCAGGGCTGGCTATTCCACCATTTCCCCCTAATTGGGCCCCGTGCCCAGTGAGAATCCCTTCCCTGGCTAGAGGCGCCTTTTTAATTTTTACTTACCTGGCGGCGCTCCGGGTCTTTGGTGGCACTTCAGCGGTGGGTCCTTCAGTGCCGCTGAAGACCTGGAGTGAATGAAGGACCCGCTGCCGAAGTGCGGCCAAAGACTTGGAGCACAGCCGGTGAGTACAAGCCCCATGTGTTTTTTTACATTTTTTTTAATTTTTTTTTTTAACTCATCCCTGCCGGGGGTCCATCGAAACTGTTCGAATTGGGCCCCGCACTTCCTAAAGCCAGCCCTGGCCGAAAGCTGCAACTGAACAGCAACATCAGAGAAATGTGGGCAATCTTCCTAAATCCTGTCATGGTGGTGTCAAATTTACCCAACAGCATTTTACATGAAAATAGTACATTTTTTGGGGAGCTAAACCTTCAAAGTGAAAACAGTGTTTCTGGGGGTGTGTGTATATAGATGTATGATTACATAACACATAGGGAGACCACTCTTCTCACCATCAAAGAGATACAATTCATTGAATGATATGACTTATGTGAACCTGTGAACCTAATGCACAGCTTCCAGGCTATTCTCACTTTTATGAATGTGCCTGTCTCTAGCATATCCCATTTTAGGTATCAGAGAATACTTTATGAGCAACATGCACAAGTTGTTCTGAGGCTTGGCAATAATTAAAAACAAGACAAGTTAGGGCTGGAATGTGTCAGCCTTCACTTTGAATTTCATTTTTGGTCACGTAAAGCTTGGCTGTAGTCACTGATCTCACTTTTTAAATATGCGTGGGTCAGAATGAGTTCAAGAATAAGCTCAGGCTTTTCATTCCACCAGCACCGAAACAATGTCTGTTTTCATTGTACCACCTAATAGTCCCACATTTCATTTTCTTTTCTACCTGTCTGAAGAAGTAGGTCCCTTTCCACTTGCTGCTGGCATCAGATGCATTCTCTTTCAGTTTCCTGCTCCAGAATCTACAATGGTAAGGCGTAGGCAGGGGAAGAGAGGCAGCATCTGCCTGAGGAAAGAGAACATCTAATGCAAAGAGAAGACCCACCTGGGTAGGGACAAGCACCTGCAGTCACCAGAGACTCATCAGTTTGCTTATGATGAAAAGGAATTGGGGCAGCATCCCTGGGGAGCTCAGTGGTCAGCTTCATTCCCAAGAGCCATCTCGGAGTTGCTCAACTTTGAGGGCTAGTTTCTTTCTGCCTGCCTCTCTCCTCACAGCCATGCTACTGCCAGGCAGAGAGTAAACAGGACTGAGGCCTTCTTTGTGTGCCAACCAAAGATGCACCTCCTGATCAGGGAACTGAGTATACCACCTGAGACAAAGAGAGGGGTTGGGAGTAGGAACTGGTGACCCATTAGTTCTTCTCACCCTCCAGCAGTACAAGGAGAGCAGAGGGCCAAGCAACTGCCAAGGGGTTACCTAAGGCCAAGATTGATCTTAAACTCAACCTTACCATCACACCTAAGGTCAGTGGGCAAAACACACAGAGAAATGCTTGAAATGTTTGTATGTTTGGATGCTTTTGTTTGAGGCCTGTGCTAATCTGATTGCATTTCAGTACTAGGTGAGACTGCAGTTAGCAGTTAACAATGCCTTTTTACCTGTACTTTAGTCATAAGCTTCCTGCTTTGTACTGGAGACCCCATTTTTCTTCTTCCTCTTTCATGGGGTTTGGAGAAATTATTCCAGGTTCTCTTTAAAAGCCTTCCTTTCAAATCTGGTACTAAAAAGCAAAATACAGAATGAAATGTTTATATCATCCATCTCTTGACTAGGCCTCTTGTATGTACAGACAAAATTATGGGAACTTCAAGTTATTCTGTCACAGCATTATGGGTCCAATCCTGCTCTCATGGAAACCAGCATCAAAATTCCATTTGAGTTTAGAGGTATAGGATCAGGAAGGAGATGTGAGTCTCCTCCTATAGAGCTTGTGTCAGACAAGGAGCTAGAAATTCCACTCACCTCTGAGATTTTATCCCCGAATATGCAATCTTGTAATTAGAACAAGGAACCAGGATCAGGGATATTGGGTTCTCACCTATTTGTATCTCTCCCACTGACTCCATGGGGGACTTTCATCAGTGGCTCCCTTTGTGATCCATGAGCCACAATTTATCCATCTGTGAAATACGGATCCAACTTCTTAGCCATATATGTGTGTGTAATTCCCCTATCCTAGATGTATTTCTGGAGATTAATTTATATTCACAAATGATTTCAGATCCTAAGTAAGTGCCATATGTGTCTGATCCAGAGCCCTGTGGCATCAATGGGAGACTTTTCAATGACTTGAATGGGCTTTGCATCAGGCCCTGCCAGTGCAAAGTATTATTTGCAGAGCATAACTTTCAAACCCACCGCAGTTTTAAAAATGTGTAACGATAACATGAGAAAATGTCCCAGACAACACAAATGTTTTGTATAGAGCTTGGCAGGAAAACATTTTCCATTCCACAAAAATTAGAAACTTTTAGAAAAGTTTTGTGAATCAAAATGCTATCAATAAATAAATCAATCAGTTCAGATCAAAATGTTTTGCTTCAATAATTAGAAAGTGTTTCATTTTGATTTGGGCATGCTTTTTTTTTACACTAGTCAAAACATTAATTGAAACCCACCATTTCCTGTGAAAAAAATTGATTTTGAGGCATCAGAATTTTCCAATGGAAAAATGTGTAGTTTGAAAAATTCCTGGCTAGCTCTTGTTCTATATCATTTTGTCTACTGGCTGGACAAATACAACAGCTGTTACATCCACACAGGACTGTATCACATGTGACATATGCTGATCATGCCACCTTGCACCATTTAGCACTATTTAAAAAATTACACTTATAGGTGCTCTCTTTATCCAAGGTCACTAGACTGGAGTCTCCCTTTCACCGTGCTAACCCATGTAGGGGGGCTACAGCCATATGATCATTGGGTTATCAGTAGGAAGGGATTTGGCTACTCATTTCTCTTAATCACAAGCTTTACTCAGGAAATAAATTTCAGCTTGCTATACAAGGGTATGTAAATGTTTGTGACCAATGAAGATCTTCGTAATGGAAAATAGCTTTGCTCATATTGTCTCCTTTTTAATAATAAGGTTTTGGATTTTGTGAACATTTTATTTTATTATCCCAATTACTCTCTCCCATTTCCCCCTCGTCTTATGACATCCTTCATCTTTTCTTTTTTTTTCTGTTTGGTTAGAAGGATGGATAGATAATCCTAAACAGCACAGGTTAAATCTAGACCTTCAAGGTCATATACTCAGCTATCGTAAACTGGCA
Organism: Chelonoidis abingdonii; assembly: GCF_003597395.2. Taxonomy (NCBI): domain Eukaryota; kingdom Metazoa; phylum Chordata; order Testudines; family Testudinidae; genus Chelonoidis; species Chelonoidis abingdonii. Next base: position 229,077,269 of record NC_133770.1, read on the forward strand.
TAGCTCTTTTGACTTCCAATCTAATGATCCTGGGTAAAGATATCACCTGGAATTATAGATTTGGGTTGCTGCAAGGTGATATGATAAGTCACATGAGGCACATCCAAGCATGAGAGCAAATTAAACAGCGCAGTTTACTCGTAGAGAATCCAAAATGATTTAAAACATATCCATGACTGGAGTAGTATGATTCAGAATTTTATAAACTGAATTTTTCTGCAAGTCACACACTTCAAATAACATGTCCTCCTTACTGATCAAGTCACAGCTCAGGGTATGAAAACCTTTACAAAAACTAGTTAATTCTCTCAACCCTCTGCTGAAGGAAAGTATTCTGATCTGCATTTTCAGATGGGTAAACTGTGACAAAGATTAGATGAACTGACCTTCAATGAAGCTCTTCTGCTTTACACCAACTGAGGATCTGGGCAAATGTTCATAGACGAGTATAATGTATGCGCCTAAAAATATTAGCACACTAGCAAATACCTGCATGACAGTGATATAGTGAAGTTTCCATTTGTGCATGCAGTTCATTTAGTTCTGTGTTTAATATATATATTTCAGTTACCACAGAGTTATTTCCTGTTCTAAATATATATAGATACTCCTGTGTCTCAAATACTTGGTAGCCATTGCCAAATGATGACTTTTTAGTGGCAACCACTGTGACTCTTTTATATTCACAAAGGCCATTTTCTGCAGGTGAAAGAGACTTATGTGCCTTTTGCAATGCTTCTTAGAAAAGTTGCCCAAAAATAAAACCAAAATAGAGTGAATATGTGTCTAAAATACTGTGCTTCAAAGAAAGCATGTGTCCTCTATGAAACATGAAGAAAATATTATGACCTATGGCTTGTGTCATACTGGAAATGAATACGCACATTCACTGAATTCTCATAAAATACATATTGCTTCACGTGAATAAAGTTCTTATTGCATTCATTGTTAGTTGTTGGAACAGATGGCAAAAAAGTAGGGTCCATTAAAATAATGTATAATGCTGCCAAATGATTGTTCCCTCTAACAAGGGACTCTTTAAACCATTTAAGGCTCAGCAAAATTACAGGACATTTTCAATATGTCAATTGATTCACTAATGGCTCAACACATCAGGATTCTTATGTGTGCACAAATACTGCATATATAAAGTCAGGCTTCGATTTACACAGTGGCTACTTTCTTGAAAAAACACCATGCAAATAGAAATCATGTAAAAAGATACTAAGGGTCTATGGGAAATAAGGGTTTAGCATCCAGGCTCACAAGATGACCTCTCTAATTTATCGAATACAAGTTTTATTTAAAAAGTTTAATAAAATTTAAACTTGCTACTAAGATTTACTGATGTTGAGGATAAACTTGATATGATGATAATGCTGATGTTGAAGTCAGAACTCTGAAGACTCATCTGGGGAGGCCAGGGAGTGTGGAGCAGTGGCATAGCCAGGATGGGACACATGAGTGGGCCTCGACTTCAGGTGTGTGGACCATGACAGGGGTGGGGGAGGTGAGGCAGGAGAGATGGGGCAGGAGGGTTCGGGGCCGTCTCCCCTCACTGCCTCCACCCGGCCTTGCAGGGGGCAATGGACACTCTGGCCAGATGGCTCCCTGACCCCAGGCGCACAAAGGGGAGTGGGGTTGGGGCACGGGGACTTGCTCATCTCTGCCTGCCTGGCACTCCTGCCAGGAGCAAAGTTGGAGGCTCGCTCTGCTGTGCCCGCCTGGTGCTCCAGCCAGGAGTGGGGTTGGGGTTTAGGGGCTCGTGCTGCTCTGCCTGCCCAGCATTCCTACCAGGGAGTAGGGTCAGGGGCTAGTCCTGCTCCACCTGGTGCTCCAGCTCGGGAGCAGAGTCGAGGGTTCTTGCCACTCCATTCATCATTCCAGCCGGAGAGCGGGTAAGCCCATGTGCCCTGACCATGCTCCCCAGGTGCACATGGGGCCAGGGGAGAGGGGAGGCCTGTGCCAGAGTGTCCATCATCCACTCAAGGCTGGCTGAAGGGGGGGAGGGGAGGCAGCCCCGATCTCTCCTGCCCCATCTCTTCTGCCTTCCCTCTCCTGCCTCCCTTATTGCCCACCCACCTGAAGTCAGGACCCATCCAAGTGTCCCATCTTGATTATGCCACTGATCTGCGCATCTTGGTGACCATGCTGCACCATGTAAAAGTGAATCCATACTGTGTACAAAAATAAAGGGTCACAATTAATTGACCATGCGTAACTGAAACCGTGCAAAAAGAATACTGTGTAAATCAAGGCCCGACTGTACTTCCATTAGTTCAAATGCTATGGCCTGATGAGGTGCTGTGAAGTGAGGGAAGGCAACAGGTGACCTGCTTAGAGTGTTCCTCAATCCCTTTCTCCTAGGAGAATCAAAGCAGACATGCTGGGCAAGAGGTTGGACATATGAAAGCCTCATCAGGAAGCAGCACCTTTGAGTGTGCGTTCTAGTTTTCTTTTGCTCTGGTTCTTTGTGGTAGCTTTAGCAAAAAGGGGAGTCTTGATGTGTGACCTGAAGAAGGCAAGAGCTGTATGCTTCCTCATCCTCTTTGGAAGAGTCCCAGAGCCTTACCCTGAGTGTTGAAAAGTCTCTCTCTCAATTCCAGTTTCTTTTCATTAGGCTCTTAATACTCTCCCTAAAGAGGTCAGAGAAAATCCAATGCTTACCCTCTTCAGGATATGCTGAAATACTTTGCCTCTTTGCCTAAAACAGTGCCAAATAATCAGAGTGCAGCGGATGAGGCATGAGGGTGGGGATGGACAACATGTACAAAGGCAAAAATCAAGATTAAACCAAGAAGTAAGACAGAACATTGATTGCCACTTTTAGTGTGTTAATACAGACTAGACACAGTAATGTTCTAGAAAACATCCTTTAGAGGCATCATTATGTGAATGTGCATATACAGTGCACACACATATTAATACCATAGATACTAGGCATAACCATATGATGAATTACATGCATGTGTAGGAGAGGACTTCCAAGAGCCCACATTCAGGTAGGTAGAGATGCAAGTACAAGGATTTGCACCCATACTGGTGATGCAAAAGTGCAATTCTGGTGGGTAGAAAAAGGGAGGCCGACCCTTTTTAAATCTGACCCATCAAACACAATTTACTTTTCACAACTTCAATATGACTTGCAGAGCTGTATCACTATGCAGCTGTCACAAACCTTGGGACTGCATATGCTTTGACTCAGTGTAATTTTGAGCTAACAGAATCTGACAGAGATTATACTTTTAGAAATAATTCTCAGTGAGCAAACTTGTTAGGGACAGTTATACAGCCAGAGTTTGATGAAAGGGGGTAGGGCTTGACTCAAAAACAAGGACCAAGGCATGGAATATGAACCTTTTTAATTACTTAGCTGACCCCAATTACATCTTAAGACAAATGACAGCCTTTAGTATAACACCTGGTGCCAAATATGGCCACTTCAAATTACACCCACCCAGCAGCCTGCAATCATTTCTGGGCTTCCACAGAAAAAGTCATTAATTTCCCGCCTTTTACTTGCTACAATGGGCTTGTCTGAAGTTGAGAGACTGGAAAGAGGCTTTGCTTTTTGAGCAAAATTTTAATTAAGGCATTTCTCCCAACTAGTCCTGTGAAAAAAAATGTAAACAGACACAACCTATCAACACCCATCCATTGTTCTTATTGTTTATATCAAAAACAAAACCTGTGGGATTGTCCCTTGGATATTTGCCTGCAAACCTACACACTTTTTAAACCTGTCCATAAAAGTCATTAGGGGGGATATTTCTGTAGGTAAACAGTTCTTTTGATGGAAGGACAAAAAAAAAACTGTCTGTGAAAATGACAGAATATTTAACCAGAAGAAGCTCAATTGACTTTAATGGGACAATTTGAACGTAAGGTAGCACATGAACAAGTCTTTACAGGATCAGGCCATAAATGTGACCATAAATAAGCATTATTCCATCATAGGGTTTTTGCCATTTTTTTATCAGACCAAATCTTGTGTAGAATCAAAAATTACATTTTGCTAAGGTCCCAATTTTGCAAACACTTATGCACATGAGTGGTACTGTACCATTGAAGTCAATAGGACTACACAGATGCATAAAATTAAGCATGAGTGTCAGTCTTTGTACAAAAAGGCCCTTAAATTGTAGTTTTCTGTAAAACTCTCTCTGTGCCAATTTTGTCAGGTAAGAACTAAGAGTTTTTCAAACTTCTTTCCCACAAGAAAAATGATATAGAGTTTACTATATGCTAGACACATATTACCTAGTCCCAAACTAACAGAAATAACATTTCACAAAAGTCCTCATAGCCACGTCTGTCTCTTGAAAGCGACTTTGAAAGATATCAGTGTTCTGTGCAAAAATGGCAGGGATCATAAGTAAAAATTGTGTGCTATGTAGGTGCCTCCATCATGCAACCTTTGTTCATATGAGTAATCCAATGATGACGTCAAAGGAACTATTCATACAAGGATAGGCCCATAGGCCCTAATTCAGCAAAGCGTTTATGAACATTCTTAGGGATTAAGCACACATTTAAGTGCTTTGCTGAATAAGGATGTACTGTTGAATGGGGCCTTGCAGAACAGGGATTACTCATGCAACTAAAAGCTGTGGTATCAGACACTGTAGTATCCAGACATCATGTGGAAACAGCTGACAGCGTAATGTTCAGAGGAAAATAACCCTTTATTTCTGATTAGGACTTTGGACTAACTGAAGTAGCAATCATGCCAAAGAATACAATCCAGGTTCTGAGACGACACAGAGTTTATTAAGAATTGTACTTAGGGGTATGTAGACATCCAGCTAGTGTGGGTTTGTTCAACCAATCTTCCAATTCTGTATACTAGGCCAGAATTCAGTGTAGATATTGGGTTCTATGCGATAAATCCACTGAAATATCTTTAAGTCCTGTCCTGTTGAACCTTGCAGGATTCGAGTAATTTTCCTCTGTCAACTATAAAGACACAATAAGTTCCTGTGTGATTAAGAAAAGTAAATCAGTTGATTTACTTATATTACATTTTATGTACACAGCATTTTTGATCCAAAAATTACTGGGATTTCACAGAATACTTAAAAAACCATCAGCCAACATTATGTAACAGTCTGCAAAACACTAAACCCTTTGTTTATAATTTTATTTTTTATTGCATGCCTTTAATTGTAAAAGCTAATTTCATTTTCCCCCTGAAATGTCAATTCCTTGCTGGAACCTTTTTATGCCAAGACTCAGAGCAAATATTTCCAGCAACTGAAAATAAGAATTTATTATGGAGTCTCAACTAGATGCTGAACCTTACTGGTGCTTCTAAAATGACTATTGTACTAGCATTACTCAGCTAATCAATAAGTGCAATTTCATTTTCCAATCTATTCCGCTGTACATCTCTGCCTGCATATGTGCCAGACTTTCTTCTTTACGGGGGACTCTTTTCCAAGATACTTTAATTGTATATTTGATTCATCTTGATGAGTTATTTAACATTTTATTGATTTCTGGTATGAATCTCTCTAGTTGATTCTTGAGATAATTAGTGGATTATTCCTCTTACGCTGCAAAGATATGTGGTTTGTGGATTGCATAAGTGAGTATCCATCAGCTTGTGTTTTTAAAAAACGTATTATATATAATATATATAATTTCAAACGGAAATCAATCAGACTTGTGAACAAAATTTAGAGCCTGGTCCTGTTAACACTTAGGCCCAGATTCTCAGACTACAATAAAGCCCCTTAACATCAAATTAAATTTACTCTCACTTTTAAGATCCATACACTGACAGAGTCATGTTAAGGGGCTTTTGTGTGACTGAGAGTGTGAGCTTTACTGTACTACAGAGCATAGTTCTTCCTAGAGTGGATAGCATGGACCTAAATATTTGCAGGATCAAGCCCTTAGCTAGTACTATGAGAGACCACATAAAATATGTAACCAACATTTAACAAAATGGATAAATGTTTTTTGCCAAGTTTTTCTTTGATGTTATGAATTTGCAGTGATCCCTTACCAATTTCATGTTGTACCCTTTTGGGATGAAAAGCTGAAGGCTTTCTTTGCCATAAAAAGGACTGTCTATTAAACTTGTATTTCAAATGTCATCACAAAGTAAAGATGACAATGTCCTATTTTTGCAGTGGAGATGAACTCAAAATTGCTATTGACAATTCTCCTTTCCCACTCCCTGCTACAACCAGTTTTCTTTCCTTTATTGAGAACCCTTTTTTGCCTGTAGGGGTAGCAGCAGGAGGTATCATCTTTGAAGGCATTTTTTTTAAAAGCCCTCTGCGTAAACCACAGTAAACTGTCAGTAACTCGGGATTCTGATTCAATTGCTTACAGTCAGGTTCTTTTTTCTATCATGAGGCTGCTACCTTAAAGAACACCCCTGCCTGCCTAACGCATCCAGATCAAAACGTGGCATATTTTTGAATGCAGGCTCCATAGGTAGCCCATTAACAAACTGAATCACTGCCCTGTAGCCTGTGTATTTTTCATAAGATGCTATAAATTAATTATAATTACGCTACTATAGTCTTCTTTTAAAATGTGCATCAGTCCCCAGGAAAAAAAAATGAATTTGCTAATAAGGAAAAGTGTTTAATCATCTTCTAATTACCCTCAAAAGCAGAGTGCCTGGCAGATACCAGAGACTATGTTATTACAGAAAATTAGGAAATGCAAACACAAACAAATGCGCAAAGATGGCAAAATTCTATTTGCTCTTCAAGAATGATTACCATACATCATTTCCTTATTGAAAAGTATTCCTCATTTTAGGCAAATCCAGAGTAAGATCCCGATCTGCAAACACTTGTGCAGATAAGTAGTTCCATTAACTCATCAGGACACAGCCACCAGCTGAGGATCTGCCCAAATGGGCTGTACTTGTACAGAAAGCTACTTATAGGTGTTCATAGACTCAAGGCCTTAGATTTCAAGTACAAACTCTTTTCTAGAGCTTTTACTGTTTCTTTTATTTGGGTGTTGGCAGAACTGCAGAAACTGGTAGGAGGAACTATAATGAGCAGAGAGATTAGTAGTAAAGAAAATAATGGGCTTTCTTTTTCTTTGGTTCTTATCAGAAGGACAGTAGAACGCTTGCTTCTAGCAATGGGGAGGTATTATAGTGAGTGCAAATAGCACCAGCTAAACCTAAGGTTTAAGGTTTCAAATCCACATTTTTCAGCTGATCATAACTTTTTCAAAGACATTTCTGGATGGCTATAATTTAGGAGCCTCCCTGATTCTGAATGTTTGGTTGTAGTTGTTACCTAACAGATTTATTGGTAATTAAAATGCCCGTAGTATTTTGCCTTGCAGTTGAGAGCACCTTAAGACTTGGTCCAGAAATGTTTGCTTTCCACCCTGAAGTTACCATGGTTGATAGCAGCCTTTATTTGTCATTCTTTCTCTCTTGACCACTGCTTTTCTGAATTGCAGTTCCTTGAAAATAGCCTTGACTGGGGCTTAACAAAATATTCATTGCAAGAAGATTTAATAAAATCTCCTCGTCTGAGTTCACAAAACTTCCACAATTAAAAAATATAAAAAGAACGTTCACTGTCTTCTGTAATTGACTCTTTGTAACAACATTTATTTTAGATACAGGCTTGATTTTCAGAATCAAATACCAGAAAAAGAGACTCAGCAGTTGGTATTTTTCTCCTTGCTTGTTCATAGAGAGCCTGCAAAATGCAGCCTTCTTCTTCTGAGAGAACTCACCATGGCGTCTGCTGACTCACATGACCTCACCAGAAAAAATTCTATGTAATTAAACAAGCAAACACTATAATAAACTACCTGTAAATTTTCATTGATGAACAGTTTGTGCCAAAAGAAAAAAGTCATAATGTTGCTAATTCAAAGAAATTCAGAAACCACATATTCTAAAGAGGGCAATTTTAATTCTGAGTTTCAGCTCACAGTTCTAACTTAAAGGTATAACATATGTATGACCCTTTTCATACAAGATCAAGTACCATGGTAACAAATCATTGGCCAATGATTTACCTAAATGATATATGGTGAGCTAATGGTTTCATTTGCCCTTCAAGAAGATTAAAAAAAAACCCAGTCATGTACTAGGGATGAAGAACTGTAAAAAAAGAAACATTATATTATAGTTTTTCCATAGCGTATCCCCAACAAACACATTTCGAGTGAGGGATGGGGGGAACTAAAAATTCCATATTGAATTAGCCAACACAGAAACATGTTGATTTTTCTTTTGTTGAATGGTTACTGTAATGGATTATTTTTCAATAAAACCTTAGTGCATGATAACCTCTCTAGTGTCAGTTTTGTACTGCTGAAGGATTACAGCGCACACTTCACTATGTATGTCAGAATTCATGAGTTTAACAAAAGTTATAATGTGAACAAAGGGTATCCATTAAACAAGAAGAATTTGGCCCTGGCAACTGATATTTGTATCAATTCACTTAATTAGACGAGTACTTTTTAAACAATTTGTAAAGCCAGGATTAAAGGTCTGAATTTCAAAGGATTCAGCAGAAGCCACAATCACTGTTTCAAGCAAATCATCTGCAAGGAACTGTACACTGAAAATAATGTGGCACACAGAAAAAAATAATGGATATCGTGGCTATTCTTGAAGTAGCCATGTAATTATAGTTTAGTATGCACTGCAAACCCTCTGCCTTTGGTCCCTTCTCCCACAAGTAGGAAACCTTAGGATCTTTTGGCCTGAAGTGAACTATCTCCATTATTTTTTTCACAGACTTAAAGAAAAATCAACCCCAGGCTTAGGATGATGCCTTTCCATGCAGAAGTATTTTTCTTTTACTAAAAATATCCATGACTAAATTGTACCCTTAGCCATATGTGATAACATGTGTGTGTGCTGCTTCCCTGTTCCTGTAATGTTTCCTAGTTTCTGCTGTCTGAACTCTGTTCCTGTTCAAGAGGATTTGGGGTGGGGGTCCATAGCATTGGGTATGTGCTGCTGCTACATATTTCCTGTTTGGACAGTTATCATGTTTACAGACTGCTGCTGATCTAATGGTTCAGGGCTATTACATGTTTTGACTGACAATCTACATGACATGTCTTGCTTTGGGTTTTTTGTAGTTTTAGATTGCTGTTCTGCAGTGCGTAACATCATGTCACCACAAAGTGTTCTGGTCCACACACTGCAGTCCACACACTGCAGCGAATAAGCTGCTGCTTACAGAGATTTGACTAAGATAAAGGCCAAAGCTTTTTTTTTTTTTCAACTATTGCATCATAAAATTGTGTGAGAACCTCTAGACTGTTTCTTTTCACACCACTGCCCCACAGGAGAAGTCCTGTGCCGTTCCCAAATAAATGGCCATAAAGACTGAGCAGTTCTTAAAAGATAGTTAGTCCTCTTGCAAAACCCACCCAGGGAAGAGGAGTGAGAAGGCCCCAGATCTGTTACCTTTTGTAAATGTAAGGAATGAGGGTTCGAACCAGGCATGCCTCTGTTTGTAACAGGCAGTGAGGCTCCCTCTCAACCTGCAGTGCTCAAAGGCACAGGAAGAAACCACTCAGTCAGCACCTGAGACTACTCTATCCCCCCAGCACTTTAGTTAAATTGCACTGGACGCCTACCACACCATTATGATACTTAGCTATCACTACTGTTGACCCGACAAAGTGGGTATTCACCTACGAAAGCTCATGCTCCAATACGTCTCTTAGTCTATAAGGTGCCACAGGACTCTTTGCTGCTTTTACAGATCCAGACTAACACGGCTACCCCTCTGAAACTTGACTACTATTATGATACTCCTTCTAGTCAAACTTCCAGTATGCTCCAAGGAAGGCAAAATCAACCAAACAAAACACCCCACGCTGCCAGCTAACAAAATGTGAAGTGGGAAAAGTCCTACTGAGCACCTGAAATCAGGAGCGGCGCCAGGGTTTTTGGCACCCTAGGCTGGGGTCCTTCTGCGCTCCCTGTCGTTGGCGGCAATTCTGCGGTGGGGGGTCCTTCCGCACTCCCAGTCTTCGGGGCACTTCGGTGGCAGGTCCCGGAGCGAGTGAAGGACCCACCGCAGAATTGCCGCTGAAGACCCGGAGCGTGGAACGACCCCCCGCCGCCGAATTGCTGCTGAGGGCAGTAAAATGTCGCCCCCCCAAATCCTGGCACCATAGATGACCGCCTAGGTTGCCTAAATGGAAGCGCCGGCCCTGCCTGAAATGCACACTGGCCTAAACCCAGAGCAAAGTAGGAAATCTAGTAGTAAGAAAGAGGAAAAAACAAACTTAGGTGGAGCAAAGAAAATAGATGTAACTGACAGTTTGTGTTGAGAGGAGCAATATAAGCAGGGGTGAGAGCTAAGGGCTCCTGTGCTCTGTCTTAGCCTCGCCTGTGCACAAGGTCCCTGCACTATTAGAACTACTGGAAGAGGTGGCTTTAGGCCTGCCCAGAGCAAAAGTTTCTCCCCCTCAACTGAGGGAGAGGAACCATTAAGTCAGGCTCCAATCAATTACAAGGGACATTAAAGGAGAAAACAGGAATGGGAGCGAGGTCAAAGGTTGAAAATCAGGGAACCATAGGGGAACAGCGAGGGGAACAGCGCGCAGAGAGCCTCCAACAGCATCCGCTGCTCCTCAAAGGTGTCTAAGGAGTCCAAAGGACCTTTGTTTTTAGACATGATTAAACCAAGGATTGGAAATAGGCCCAGAGTCAAAAGCATCTGCCTGTCCAGCTTCCTTCCTTCAGGAGTGATGGATGACCATCTTGACCAGTACCAGGAGGAGACTGAAGAGGAGGTCCTGTGACTTTGTGGGGCCCTGGATGGGGTATGCATAAATCAGGAGGTATATAGAGAAGTACAATGAGAGGTTCTGGAAAGGCTAGAAGAAGGGCTGCAAACTTACACCCCCTACATAGATATGCGCCAGGATCTTCCTCTGACTGCAAAATGGACAGGTGTTGGGGGAGTTTGTGAACCATGTCATGTACATGCCCACGCTCACAGCTCCAAGAAGGATCTGCCAACTAATGTCCCCAGTGGGCTGTGGAACCAGAATGGAGTACAGACTGGCCCACCAGGGTTCCTTCCTCAGGTGGTAGCAGGTCCTGCCACTTGGTGTTGGGACAGGAGACAAGGATGAGGAAACGGATAGTGTGAATCATGAGCAGATACAGATGTTCTCTGGGCATGGTTCAGAGGCAGAATGGCTGAATGTTTTGCAGCTGGGTCAGGTGGTATTCAGGGGGAGGCTCATGAGACAAGGGCTTGATGACAGGGGTGCTGGAACAATTTTTATAGTAGCAGTACTAAGAGCCATTGAACTAAACTGTCAACCCTGTATATAATGGAAACCACTTCAAGCCAGTGCTGCCACACCCCCAGCACCCCTAGTTCCAGCACCTGTGCTTGATGACAAAGGTCAGGGGTGGGCAGGGAGCACCCTCCTGCACACGGTCCCTATGTGTGTGTGTGTGTGTGTGTGGAGGGGGGATTCGCACTGAGGCTTTTCCCCATGCCTACCAGGAGCCCAAAGTGTCTTTCCCCGGCTGGTCTAACCTAGTCCCCCCAGGCTGCTGGGGCTTCTTTGGAACACAGATAACAATGCCTCCTTGGAATTCAGTTATAGATTTTGAAAAAATTAATTCTCTTTGGCATTTGTCCTGTAAATTATTTCAACTTCAGAATTTCCATAGATAAATAATCCTCTGATGCAGGCAACAGCCATCCTCCTTATTTTTATATACACAAAGGAGAAAGGGGGATTTTTGCCCCACAAAAGATGTAAACCAATAACCAGTCATACACAGATATGACTACTTCCAAATCCTTTTACATGTAACTTTGTCAGTCTAGAAGGATGAAACTTCAGTACTAAAAACACTGATGAGATGAAAGTTTAGCCATAAAAAAAATCACATTACCAAAGGAAAAAAGACAGAAAAAGCAAAGATTTAAGAGAAGAACATGAAGTAGACTTTGCAATCAAAACTTTTGGATGCTAATTAAGACTAGGCTACTGAGGAAGTGAAGTTTAATATTATTAAAAGCCATATTCTGTTTTGAAAGCCAGGCACAACCATTTCACAATTCAGTGGTTTTACTCCATCTACTGTATGTAGATGCCATAAGAGCTTGTACAGTAGGTGCTGACAGTTCAGACTTGAATAAAGGTACTAGATGCTGCTGCTGACCTCACAGATTTTGTATATAATTTGCTAAACAAATATCAAGGTATAACAACATTTCTCAGCTGTATCAAGACTTGACTTTGATAAAAAGCACCATTCATGTAGGCAACAATGCTAACTTGTTTCCAAAAATTAAATCTTAATGTATTTCGTTAGCAACCAAAAAATGCATTCTGTATTATGCAATGCATTCAAATGCAACAAAGCTTTTTGATTTATATGCCATATAACCTGAAATCTTTTGACTCTGCTTCCTTAGAGATTGCCACCACAGAATGTGACCTACCACTACAGAAATGATTCCAAGATGGCAGCTGGGATTTTAAAAAATAAGGCCCACATTCTCAAAGATATTTAGGTGTCTAATTCCCATTGAAATAAAGTAAAGATTCTCATAGATTGATATTTTTTGCAGGATTGAGGCCTAATGGAGCAGGCAAATCCCTGTGTAAACCCCATGAGATATTAATCCCTTTAAGGTGATGAAAATAAAAGCTGGTTGCACTGAGTTTTAGATACATATGATTCCATACCTAATAGACCATACAAGAGGGGATGAATGCAGAGAAATACATAGAAATCATTGAGGTGGAGCAACCAGGGTAATAACAATTCATATAGCATTTGGTTTTCCTCATTAAGTCTGCTGTATGAGAAGAGATTTTTCCAAAGTGATTGTTAAGGGGTGACTTTATTACAGACTATAAGTCCTGACATGGGGAACAAATACTTAATAATGGGCTCTTCAGTCTAGCAGAAAGAGGTACAACACAATCCAATGGCTGGAAGTTGAAGCTAGATACATTCAGTCTGGAAATAAAGTGTAAAATTTTAACAGTGAGGGTAATTAAACATTGGAAAAAATTACCAAGATTTGTGGTGGATTCTTCATCGCAGACAATTTTTAAATCAAGACTGGATGGTGTTTTTTAAGCAGTCTACTCTATGTGTTATTTTGGGGAAGTTCTATTCAGGCTGGATGGTCACAATGGTCCCTTCTGGGCTTGGAATCTATGAAACATGTTTCATTTGACCTTAAATGGAAAAATCTATGAATTTATTTTTCAGGCGAAGGCAGATGGCAAACTAGAAAATAAACAGAAAAGATCAGTTATTAGGTACTACAGAGATGGACATTATAGAAAACCTTTAGATAGAAAGGCTTCTAATGGAGGGAAAGCAGAGAACAAGTGTCAGTGTCTCTATTCAGGATATATGTAGAGATACTAATTTGTAGCTGAACTTAACTTTTCAAGAACCTATACCAGAGGTGGGCAAACTATGGCTGAGGGCCACATCTGGCCCACGAGATCATCCCTGGCCCCTCCCCCATTGTCCCCCCTTCCCTGCAGCCTCCCACTATGTGGGCAGCGCTCTGGGCGGCGGGGTTGCGCGCTTCTGCCAAGCAGTGCGGCAGCGTGTCTGGCTCTGGCCAGGTGGCGCGGCTGCCAGAAATGCTGCTCTGAGTGGCATGGTAAGGGAGCTGGGACTGGGGGGTTGGATAAGGGGTGGGGGATTCTGGGGGGGAGTCAGAGGATGGGGAGAAGGGAGAGTTGGATAGGTGTGGGGTCCCGGGGGCCTCTCAAAGGGCGGGGGTGTGGATAGGGTTCAGAGCAGTCAGGGGACTGGGAGCAGGGGAGTTAGATAGGGGATGAGGTCCCGGGGAGTTAGGGGTGGAGGGTTCTGGAAGGGGGCAGTTAGGGGACAAGGAGCGGGGGGGTTGGATGGGTTGGAGGTTCTGAGGGGGATGGTCGGGGGCGGGAAGATGGAGGGGTCAGATGGGGGCGGGGACCAGGCTGTTTGGGGATGCACAGCCTTCCCTACCTGGCCCTCCATATAGTTTTGCAACCCCAATGTGGCTCTCAGCCAAAAAGTTTGCCTATTCCTGTCCTACACTGTTCTGTGGGGGAGATTTTCATGGGCACAAAGGGGAAGCACTTAAATCCCATTGAAAAGCAATGGAAGTTCAGGATTGTACTGCCCTTTGTGCCTATGAATCTCCCCCTGCAATCTACTTTGCTCTACTTTGACTCCATGTGGCCTTGTTTTGGTGAGTAGATTGAAATACCTTCCTCTCCTCATATTTCCATGGAAACACTGAACAACAGAGCATAAACATGATGAGCATAGACTGTACAGGACACACACTTAAAAGTACTGTGACTAAACTAGATTTTTAAATAGTTAGAAGTTTTATAACCCAAGAAACTGTCGGGCGACGGGGGGATACAAGTCCACAGAGGGCTAATAGGATACAGAATATTTAATCTCTAGGTTACAGGTTTGAGTTCTGATCAGGCAAGCATTAACTAGAAATGTGTTCTTCTTAGACATAAAGAGGCAGGTTTGTTTGGAAAAATGTTGGCCAGATTTTTGTCCTGCAAACCCCAAATCAGAGGTTCCAGGTCCTATTTTATTTGAGCTTGAAGTCCCAGATTCTCTGGTATGGCCAAACTGTGCTCACCAGAAGATGGAGGGAAAATAGCTTAAAGCGACTTTTGTGTCCCCCTTGAATCCTGGGATAGGTCTGGCCCCTGCTCTAACTTAAGAGAAAACTAACTTAACTCTAGGGATTGCCAGGGCTTTGGAAATCCAACCACAACCATATGCCCTTGCCCATGGTCACAAAATACTGTAAAATCATAGGAGACCTAGAATTTCTCCCATCTGAGCAAAATTCTAAAACAATACAATTTTGCACCGACTATATCAAATAAAGTGTCACATCTAACTCCACCCATGCTTTTACATTGTGATAATACAACTGACTATCCTAAATAGTCTCATTCTTATACTTATTGTCATTTGTATGAAATGATCCTCGAGAACTTTCTTGGAGTCTGATTAGTTTATGAGTATAGGATCTGGGAGAACACTCACAATAAATCCTCCAATCCTAAAGCATCATACATTGGAAGCTACATTTGCCCACAGTTTCTTTAGTCTATCATACAAACACATTTCTGTTTCAAAGATATTCACAAACAAAATTAATATCCCAAGAGGGAAAGAACCCTTTTTTATTTTGTCAATCCAGCTCAAAAACAAGGACAGCTTGGAAACAAAGATACAGTTCATCTTACTGGTAACTTCTTTGGATGGTTGAGTATCATAGAAAAACAACTTTGTGAAGCAAGTGTGCTTCATTTAGCTTTTGGAAATCTTTTTTTTTTTTTTTTAAACATTTTCATTTCTGTAACTGGTTGTACATTCTCTGTCTGAGCTGCTGCCCTAACTCCAAGTGAAAGGTTTTGCCAACACATGTACCTGCTCATCTGAAGGCAAACCAGCCTCAAACTGCAACATTTTCTGAAGCAAAACCAAGCACTACAGCTGTCTCCCCAGTCATGCACAGGATGCCCATTACACTTTAAACTTCCTGGGTCATGAGCTCTCTGTGCTCAAGTTATACCTGTATATAAGCTAAGAAAAAGAGCCTATACATTCATTCTGAAATGCATAATCTCTTCTCTGAAGATGTATAATACCCACCCTCGGAATAAACTTTTGTTATAGGTAAAGGGTGAAAGTCTGAAAACAGCTGCAAAAACAAATAAGAGAGTCAGGTGTGAGTAAGAAAATAATTCTATAACCTCCACACAAGATCATCGGAGTCCACTGACTCGTTTTCATGTACGTCTTCTCTTCCTTTGACAGTGGTCTGACCTTTTCCTTTTAAAATACTGCCAAAAAAAACAAATTTGCTCCTGAAACTCTTTAAAGATGTTTTATTTTTTTAAAAAAAGTCTTACTTGTTTGAAGTTTGAAAACCAGCTCCCAGGATGTGGTGTTACTTTGCAGAAGGGCAGTTTATTCTGACAAAGTTTTGAAGAAGTCTGACCTAAAAACTCTCCCCCACACACACACACTTTTCCACAAACTTTGAAACCATATGATTAAGTTCATCCCCTACGGCAGCTTCTCCTTTTGTCTTGTGTGCTCATATTCAAAACTCTTTCACTCAAATGTACACAGATTTACTTATTGCATGCAGGTTACTTTGCATTTACTTCTTCTTTATGTAAGACTTGTTTCAAAGTATGAACAATGCTTTCTGTCATTTGCTAACATAGTTTTTCTTTTTCTTTTCTTAAACACAAAATTTACCTTCTTTTGGAATTAGAGCAATGTGCTTTCTCATCCTGGGGCCCAATACTGCAAAACACTTATACACACAAATCCCTGGGAACTACATACATGAGACTTCCTACATGCATAGTTCACATATAAGTGTTTGTAGAATCAGGTCCTGTGACAGCAGAAGTGGTTTCAGGAATGCTGGTTTTATTACTTAAAGTTAAAAATGCATGTATTTCTATCTTACACACAATATTCCAGAATGAATGTACTATCATTTTAAGGACCACTTTTGGCACTATTTCCTTTACACTATATTAAATATGGAATTTAAAGCACAAAAGGAGTATATACAATCATATACAGCTAAGTGGCAAACTATGATTCTGCAGTCATTACTTACAATGGCTCCTAAGACCCGTTAGTATTCCATTACCTCTAATTTTTAAGATGCTTTAGAATTTCATCTATAATAAAATTAATAAATAATAATAAATAATAATGGCAATAAACTGTTCACCTGCCATACAAATACTAGTTTTCTTTTTCTGGATAAATTATTAATCTTTCCCCCAAAATAAAATAAAAATAATTAATGTTTGTAACGTCTTCAGAATTTGCAACATCGTTTTGACCTCACCTTACCCTGTCACCTATCAAGTCTTTTGGCGATAACCACTTCAAGATTTCTGCCTCTCCTTGAGTTTACACTCTCACCATGAGTTGGGTGTTTGTATGTTTGTGTGAGTGAGAGAGAACAATTCTTCTGTGGTCTGAACCAGACTGTAAGTTCCTTGGCGCATGAAGCATGATATCTTATATCTGTCCAGCACACATCACACTGTCAGTATTCAGTAAATTGTAACACCTAGTCTATAATCTTCATGTAGTTGGGAAAAAAATGTTTGCACATCCTTAGCTCACATATCACCGCATGTGATTCTCCACATGAGTCTTCAAAGTTATAAGACTTCAACAGATATTAAACCACTGCCTATCCTGGCTTAGTTAATATAATATTTCATAATTTCTTCTGAAATTGCTGTCAAAGGCACTGATCAGTCACAACCATTTTTAATTATTCCTCAGCTAGGGTCTGATCTTCAGACCACTGACGTCACCAGAAGTCTTTTCACTCACTTCAATGGACTTTCCATCAGGCCCCTAATTACATATCTAAAAAATTTTCCCTTTTGCTATTTTTAAAAGAGAATGTAAACAAGTTTTGATATTTGGCCTAAACAAAGGTCATGTAAAACTTCTCTGCCTTTTCATAGACAGTGCTTATCAAGAAGACACTCAATTAAACTATTAATGTGGCTTTCAATGAATGCAAAAGGCCAAAGAAGAATTTAAGTAGTAATTTTGTATCCTTGAAACTGACAGACATGAGAATCAGAGACCTTTCGTCTATTGCATTTCAAATGTTACAAAACCTACTCCTGTTCCTGCCAGTTTGTTTCCACCACTGGAAAATTAGTCACATTGGACTCAGTAATCAAGCTGACTATCATCCCTGAATATGTTGTGTGTGCAGGTGATGTAAAGAGAGCACAAGTAATTGAAAAATGACTGATAAGGAATTTGGGACAAGTCTGGTGAAACTAATAAGTGATTTAAAAGCTTGCTACGTATAATATATAAAGCTTTTTCTAGGGCTTCCTTACAAATAGAAAAGAGATGGAAAATATTCTTCAAATTCTAAAACCAGACTTGCAGATCCATTCACAATAGGAAATTTTAGTTCCAGCTGTGGTTCGGAAACTATTCTTTTATGCTATATCATGTAAACAACGAGTGAAAAATCCTCTCACAGTTCCCCCTGTACTGAGGGACAGCTACAGGCAAGTGGCTCCCAGTAACAAGAAACCCCCAAAATAAAATATTTGTTTGCTTATCTTAAACACAAGGTAACAGATGTTTTCACGAGACGGCCAGGGTTAGTGTCTTTTCATAGAATTCCTGAAAATGCCATAAGAATATCCCACAAGCACAGCTCAGAAAAGAATATCACAAAATTCCTCAATCACTGTGTCAGCTGAAAGAAGTTTGATCTAAGAAACACAGAAATGGCAAACAAATCCTTTAATCTAATGCTGTCTATTTTCTTCCCAGACATAAAAGTCCTTATTTAAATACCTAGAACAATGGAGGCTCAGTAATAACCATGAAGGCCAAACTAGTTTGAAGAGCATTTATTCAGTGCAGCTGTGTTGCCAAATACACACACCCATTGGTAAACCTGGGGCATGGGGAGATTAAGGAAGCTTCCTGGCCTTAGGCATCCAAACTCCTTTAAAAACTAAAGGGGAAACTCTGTCCTGTGATGAGTGGGTGTGTTTTGGAGGCAGGGGATAAGAGGACACAGGGAGCACTTTGCATAATGAGTTTAGTGAAATCTTCATCATTCTGAAATTTGGAAAGCAGCCTTGACTCCAAATGAAACAATAAGAATAGAGTAGGAAATTTATCCTACAATAGCCAAAGCATCTACCTGCCACAGAATATTTGCATGAAGAGTTTTGCATTGGTGATGATTACAAATCCACTGTTGGCTTTCACAAAGCTTGTTCACTCCTCCCTTTTGGCTCCTTGCTTAATGTCACAGGATTAATATTATGACCAAAGGATCACTATCTTCATAGTCAGTGGAAATAACTAAAATACTCTGTGAGTAATGCCACTGGGAATGACTGACTTTGGCAGGATCTTACATGAGGAAGTCATTGGTGAAAAGGAACTAACATGATCATGTCTCTGCTGACCAATAAACAAATTTGGTTGGACTTACAGTCTGTGTCCCCACTAAAGAAGGTCAATGGTGCTGCATACTGTGTGTAAATCAGCACAGAATTTGTTGCCAGAATAAACCCTTTGCAGTGATAAACAGAATCAAGATTAAAAAGGCCTTCATTGTGTAATGAACACAACAGCTGAGAACTAGTACATTATAAAATGATTAGTTTAGGCAACAGTGGACAAAGGAGGATAAATTTAAACAAAAAGCCACAAAAACCTTACCTTTTAATCCTTAACAGGTGCTCAGAAGCTACTGTGATGGTGGCCACAGAGGTGAATAGATAGAAGGAAAGCAACTGAAACTATGGAAAATGTACAAAAGAGGAAGACCAAAGAGTGATATAGAGAAGTAAAGAAAAGAAATGATTGCATAACAGAATCATAGAATATCAGGGTTGGAAGGGACCTCAGGAGGTCATCTAATCCAACCCCCTGCTCAAAGCAGGACCAATATCCAGACATTATTTTTTTACCGCAGTTCCCTAAATGGCCCCCTAAAGGATTAAACTCACAAGCCTGGGTTTAGCAGGCCAATACTCAAACCACAGCGATATCCCAAGAAAGAGAAAAGATTGAGGATACATCTTAGTCTAAGGAAAGAAATGGAAAATGGGATCATAACCAAATGAAAGACAAACTAATTAAATACATTTATTACTTAAACATTTTTTCTGGCACTGTAAAAAAGTAATGAATAGATGGGTAGAAGAGCACTGTAAATATGGTCCTAGAGCTAGGCATGATAAATGGCAACATGCACTACACTATAGTTGTGCACATTTGTGCATGTAAAGGTAAAGTGCAAAGCTCAAGTACACGGTACATTCAGATTAGAGATTTTTGATGACCACTATAAATACCTATACATTCAACCTCATTTTCCCTGTGAATACCCACTATTAGGTAATTTAGAAAGACTTTTGTTTTCAAATGGTCAGACAAATGAAAAGTTTCTTTTAGTCTTCAATTCTCCCATGATATATACACATAACTCTCATTGTGGTGGTCTCAGAGATTTCTGTGAAAGTGACTGCCAGCTTTTGAAATGTCTAAACTGTTAAGGGAGTAGGAGAGAAAAGGAATCATAGAATCATAGAAATGTCAGAAGGGACCTCAGTAGGTCATCTAGTCCATTCCCCTGCACTGAGTCAGAACTAAGGGTTTAGAACATCTCTGACAGGTGTTTGTCTAACCTGTTCTTAAAAACCACCTGTAATGGGGATTCCACAAACTCCCTAGGTAATTTGTTCCAGTGCTTAACCACCCTGACAAGTTAGAAAGCTTTTCCCAATGTCTAACCTAAATATTCCTTGCTCTATTTAAGCCCATTACTTCTTGTCCTGACCTCAATGTATAAGGAGAACAATGTATTGCCTATCCTCAGTGTATAAGGAGAACAATGTATAACAACTTTTATGTACTTGAAGACTATCGTGTCCTCCTCCTCAGTCTTCTCTTTTCCAGACTAAACAAACCCAGATTTTTCAATTCTTCATCATAGGTCATGTTTTCTAAGACCTTTAAACATTTTTGTTGCTCTCCTCTGGATTTTCTACATTTTTTATTTCTATTTCCCAGAGTGTAGTGCCCAAAACTGGACATAGTACTCCAGTTGAGGAGTGCTTATCAGTGCTGAGTAAAGTGGAATAATTACTTCTTGTGTCTTGTTTATAACACTCCTGCTAATACATCCCAGAATGATGTTTGCTTTTTTTGGAACAGTGTTACGCTGTTGACTCATATTTAGTTTGTGATCCACTATAAGCCCCTGATCTTTTTCTGCAGTACTCCTCCCTAGGGAGTCATTTCCCATTTTGTATTTGTGCAATTTATTATTCTTCCTTAAGTACAGTATTTTGCATTTGTCCTTATTGAATTTCATCCTATTTATTTCAGACCATTTTCTAGTTTGTGAAGATCATTGTGAATTTTAATCCTGATCTCCAAAGCAAACTCTCAGCTTGGTACCATCCACTAACTTTATAAATGTACTCTCTATGCCATTATTTAAATCATTTATGAAGATACTGAACAGAACTGGACTCAGAACAGACCCCTGCATGACCCCACTCGATATGCCCTTCCAGCATGACTATGAACCAGTGATAACTACCCATACTTTCTGAATAGAGTTTTTCAACCAATTGTGCACCCAACTTAGAGTAGGTTCATCTAGGCTATATTTCCCTACTTTGTTTATGAGAAGGTCATGTGAGACCGTATCAAAAGCTTTACTAAGGTTGAGATATATCACATCTACTGCTTCCCCTCCCATTCACAAGGCTTGTTACCCTATCAGAGAAGGATATTACATTGGTCTGACCTACTTCCTAGCTTTGCTATGCATTGGGATTGTTTGCTTTTATGTCCTGAATAATGTCTCTCTAAAAACTGTCAACTCTCCTAAGATCTTTTTTCCATTAAACTTGCTTTCTACAGGATCTCATCTACCAATTCTATGAGTTTGCTAAAGTCTGTCCTTTTGATGTCCATTGTTTTCATCCTACTGTTTTCCCCCTTCCATTTCTTGGAATCATGATCTCTATCATTTCAAGATTACTTTCACCCAAGCTACATTCCACCTTCAAACTCTCAGTTCAATGTTTTAATCATCTCCTCTAGGCCTTCTCCTTTCAGACTCCATTTCAGCGGAAAAACATGGAAAGACTGTTCTTTATACAGTAGTACTAGTATCATGAGATCTGGAGGTTTAATTCTGCTCTCAAAAGTAAGTATATAACAGTGGCACCATGCGTCTGAAGAAGGGGGGCGGGTTTATCCATGAAAGCTTATGCTCAAATGCATCTATTCGTCTTTAAGATACCACCGGACTTCTTGTTGTTTTTGTGGATACAGACTAACATGGCTACCCTTATAATGGCACAATGTTACTCACCAGACCCGCTCCTTCAGTGTACTCAGAGTCATATCTGAGGACTTTAGTGACAACAAATATATATATATTTCATAACAAGGTTTTCAGCCTGAACTGGTAGCTGGATTTTCTCTTTAATAGACAGAACAAAGCTCCTAAATCAGAACATTTCTGAACATTGGGGTGTGGGAAGTCAAAATGCAGACCTAAATGTGTGTATTTTGCTGCATGGCCACAACTCTAGGTAGCAGCAGTTGCTAGCAAGAGATAAAATGGTATCCCTGCCCAGTAAAGTGTGTTTTTAACCGTTTTAGAAAATCAAACTCTGGACCAATGTGTTACAGAATTGTTTATTAACATGGCTCTTTTCTGTTAACACTGGCCAGGGGAAATAGTATAGCGCCTACTAGCAAGGGGTCCTAAAATTCCACTGGAGGCTTTCACACTGTGTTTCTGCATATACATAAGCCAAAAGCACACAAATGAAAAGGGGCACTGGTCCATTTAAAAAAGTCTCTTTATTCTATACACCAGTACGGTGAATTCCAGGAGAAGTGGCACCAGCATCTTCATTCTTCTCAACAGAAAGATGTTCACAACCTTTTTCATACTGATCCCATGCCCACACGCTTATATCCTCACTAAATTTACAGACAATGTGATAAAACAACAAAGAGAAATGCCAGGTTGTTGCTTTTTTTCATTAGAGCTTGTAAACAGCAGCTGTGTATGCAAAACTAGAAAAACGGCGAGCCCCCGGGGTTTGCATACAGGAACAAATAAAAGTCTTTTTCAAGAACAGGTACTTTGCTTACAATTGGTTGTGTGAAATGATATCTCGAAGAAAAAAAATTCAGAACTTTTAAAATAAAGCTTACACGCTCCAAAGAGTACAAATGTGTTTACGCTATGTTATTAACTCCTTGATCCCTCCAGGCACAACACTTTTGATGCTAAGCGCTAATACATTATGTGCTCTGAAGTCGTTATCAGTAAGGCTATCATTTTATCTCAGAGGTCAAGGAAGTCACAGAATCTGTGACTTCCACTGAGCTCTGTGACATTTTCTGTCCTGGAGCTGGAGCTTCCAGCCAGCCTCGCCCCAACAGATCCCAGCCCCTGCCCTGGTGAGGGGACCTGCAGCTGCTCAGCTGCGTCAGGGGGCGGGAGACCCCCCACAACTGCCCAGTTGCAGCAGATAGTGGGGACTCCCAGCAGCTGCCCAGCCACAACAGTAGGCCGGGGGATCCTGCAGCTGCCCAGCTCCACTGGCAGGGGGACCCCAGGGTTCCCACGCAGTGCAGCGGTGGATGACTCAGGAGCCCCAGCAGCAGTGGATGCTGAACCTGCCTACCCCTTTTGTCAGGGATATTTTTAGTGAAAGTCAGGGACAGGTCACGGGCTGACTGTGACTTTTATTAAAAATATCCATGACAAAAACTTAGCCTTAGTTATCAGATCATGTGTGAGTTCAAAAACCACAAGTATCAGAGGCATTAAATGAAAATACAGCCCATTCACCATACCACATAACAGCAAGAGCTAAAATGTGACCCAAATCTTGACATCTTTTCTGATCCCATTTTTTTTGTCTTTTATTTTCTTTTAAGAAATGTAGATAAATGTAGATATGTAGTTTCGCGCTCAAGACTACCTTTACTGAGAAGCTACTTGATATCAGAGTGTTGTCACACATTGAAACAGTCTCTTTTTAAAGCTGATAGTACACTGATTTCAAAGCCTAAAGGAGAATGAGTTAGCAGAGCATGTTTGAGATCTTCTGGCAATTCCTGGAAAACACCAATGAACATACTATTTATAGATTTATATAGGCTGTTTATATATGTAACATTTGCTTGATTTCTTTTTTCCTTTTTCTTATTACTGATAGAATCCATTCTGAATGTGGCGATCATGTGGTTCATTTATTGAGTATGCCCCTCTCGATGATTGAGTATTGAGTATGCCCATCATCTGTCTGTCACATTTCAATTACCTGCTATGAAGATTATGATGTTACAGAGAGATGAATGTAACTTCAAAGGACGAATAATTAGCAAGAGCACGATTAAAAAAAACAAAAACGAAAAACACTTCCAAGCTTGTATCACTAAAACTGACCTTAGACTAAAACTGAAAGAAGTTTCCAAATTTAACTAGCTTTTCATTTTTTATTTACTTTATTTACTTACCAAGGGCTGTGGTGGATTCTCCTTCTTAAGTCAATTGGATGTTTTTTTTTAAAGATCTGCTCTAGGAATTACTTTGGGGGAATTCCTCCGGCCTGTATTACACACAGGAGGTCGGACTAGATGATCATAGTGGTCCCTTCTGGCCTTGGAATCAATGAATCTATTCACTCAATTGTGCAATGGCCACCTGGGTGAACTTAGGGTTGCCGACTCTCCAGGATTGTTTTGGAGTCTCCAGGAATTAAAGATGAATCTTTAATTAAAGACTCATGTCATGTGCTGAAACCTCCAGGAGTACATTCAACCCAAATTGGCAATCCTAGAACACGTACATGCATGTGTAATCCCACTGATGTCCCTGGTATTACCTCCAGGAGTAAATCCTCAAAGTAAGTTAGGATTGCACAATGTAGCTCCTTTTGTATTTCCCTCAATTTGGGCAACAAATGGAGATTTTTGTCAGTTTAGATTAGTCAGTGTCACCTTTTATCCCAGTCAGCCGCTAGCCAATTTCATTTCGTGTGCTCATGTTCTAATATCAGACTTTGAGGTGCAAATAACAGAGGAATATTTACACTTTAAACAAAACAATCATCCCCTCTTTCACTTTGAATTCAATTACTGATGTGTTTTTCAGTATTTATCAACCCCTGCTAAACTAAACTAAAAAATCAAGCTCCCAAAAGTCATGAGATTGAACCCAAAACCATGACATTAAAAAAAACAAAAATTAGAATGTGTTTAATCTGTCTTCTGGTTTTTGAACTTCCCTTGCCCACTGCCAATGCATGTGTCAGAATTATGCCAACAAATTTTGCAAATATCTAGTACTCAAGACCATTTTGACCCCTGCTGCAGGAGTCCTATTAGAGGATACAATCAAGATCAGTGCCCCATTGAGCTAGCCACAGGACAACACAAAGCAAGAGACAGTCCCTGTCCTTAAGAGCTTACAACCCTGAGCAGACCATGGTGGTGAGTTTGTAACTTCAGAGCTGGAACTGAGACTCACCATGGTCATTTCACATAGGGGCTGTCAAACATCCATTAGATGGAAACAGATTGGAGAAACATAAAGGTGAAATTGCAATGTCCTGATGTACCCACTCTCCCATACGGAGAGCGCTACACTTACTGCTTACACTACATCTTTGAGAATGAAACTTGCTTTCTGGAAAGGAAAATGTGTTAACTCAAGGTCTGACCTTTCTGGAGTTTACACAGTCTGGGTCTTCTCGTCTCTAGACACAGAGACCCAATCGCCTCACACATTGCCCTCTATCTCAAACACATACTCGCAGTCTGCCCTGCCTAGTTCTTACAGTTCTGTACCATTAACCAAATACAAATCATAAAAAAGCAACAGTACAACAAATATTAGAACAAGATCCAACTTCACTTCTAAATACGTTTTGCAATATAAAAGTCATCCCAACAATTACTCCAGTGACCTCATGTCATAAATGGATAGGTAAGGTAAGGGTTAAGTTTCTTTTACCTGAAAAGGGTAACCGAACACCTGACCAGAGGACCAATCAGAGAACTGGATTGTTTAAAGTCAGGGGCGGGAATTTGTATACCAGGGGTCTTTTTTGTTTTCTCGGCTGTGAGTTAAACAAGGTTTCTCCTAACTCCTTCTTATTTCAAATATTATACAAAGTCTGTGAGTACAAAGGAACCCCCAAGCAATTCGGCTATTAGGAATTTGGGTTGTACAATAGATGTGATGGCGTGTTTTTGTTTTCTCGGCTTATTGTGAGTAAACAAGGTTTCCTCCTAACTCCTTTCTTATTTCAATATTATACCAAAGTCTGTGAGTACAAAGGAACCCCAAAGCATTCGGCTTATGAGAACTTTGGGTTGTACAAATAGATGTGGATGGCTGTGTCTTTTGTTGTTTTTCGGCTGTGAGTTACAGCTTCTCCTAACTGCATCTTATCTCCAATGTTCCTACACATGTGTGAGTACAAAGAAACTCCAGCAATTCGGCTAGAGGAGCTGTGGGTTGTATTTACATGATTGTGTTGGTTGGATGGTTTAATCGGGCTTCTTGTTAAAGTCGATGATTCTTCATATTTTCTTTAATAGCGAGAGGCTTATTGAGTTTCTGAGCAAGATTATTGTTTTGTATTTCTTCTTTTTTTTTCTATAAAAGTTTCCTTTTAACCTGGTGAAAGTTTTTTTCTAGTGAGGCGAGGGGGAGGGAAACGCCAAATCGGTGCCTCATTCTCCTATTGTCAAGAGGCGGGAAAGGCTATAGGACAAGGGAGGGGAATTTCTTGTGTGAGCTGACTAGGTCATACCTAGCTCGGGGAGCTAGATTGCTTCTCCGGTTGATTCAAGGAGCGAAGTGTAGCATTGCACCGGCGTAACCCAGGAAAGGGGAAGCTGGGAAGAGAGAGAGAGAGACCCAGGGCTCTGGGTCTTTGGGGGGGTCCCCCAAGGAAGAGTATGGGGACACCAGAGAGAGGAAAGGGGGAGTCAGGCTCTCTAATTAAATACCTGACCTGGTGGCAGCGAGAATATCCAAGCTGGTAGTGAGCTTGGGGGAGTTTCAGGTAAGCCCCCAAATTTAGGACGCAAAAGTCCAGGTTTGGGACAGGACCAGGCTGTGGACGCTAAAGTTCAGGTCTGGGACTGGGAGGCTAGATTACCACACCTCACAATATATTTTATGCATAAACTTACTCTTTTTTTTAGCCTGTCATCAGCAGAATTTGGACCCAACCCTTCAGATGCACAGCACTAACTTTTTCAACTTCAGTTTTAGGATTAAGTGCTAGAGGAAAGCATATTGTTATTGTCTATATGGACTAGCCCATACAGGCAGACAACACACAGATTACCAGTTGTGGGGTTATACAATCATTTGTGGGACAGCAGTGGATTTTGGTTTTTATTTCTGGCTCTAAGAGCAGACTGTGGTCCATGGGTTATAGATAGCCTCATTGTAGCAACACCCATGTTTGGGTCATTTGTTGCAACTGATCCAAGGATTTCTGGATATAAAAACACAAGTCTCTCCCACTTGTGGTAAAGGACCAGATCTCACAGCACAGATATAGTAGCAGAGACACAAACTCCTCTGGGTATGTCTATGGTGCAATCATAGGGTGCGATTACAGCTGGAGAAGACGCACCCAAGCTAGCTTTCTTCTATCTAGTTCAAGTACTGGAGCAGTGAGGCTGCAGCAGCATGGGATTATTGCTTGCGGAGCCAGCCCGTACTGAATCTCACACTGCTGTGGCTTCGCTACTCCAATACTGGGAGTAGTTAGAATAAAGCTAGCTTGGGTGTGTCTACTCAAGCAGTAATCATCCCCTATGATTGCAGTATAGACATTCCCTACATGTGATCTGGCTGCTAAGGGATGATGCAGAACCTCACTGTGTTCATGTGGGTTACACAGGAAGCAAATTTTATAGTTCTAATCCTGTAAACAAAAAAATGAAGGAGTGCAGGCTCAGGTGCTTTGGTCATGTAAAGTGTAGTCCTGACAACTACATGAGTAAGAGAGTCCAACACGTCAATTCTGGAGGAAAAAGACAAATGGGCCAACCCAAGGAGAAGTGGTGGGAGGTCACAAAGGAAGAAATGTTAGCATGCGGTGTGACAGAGAATCTGACATTGAACAGAGAACTTGGGAGTAGGAGGACTCAGACGTGACCCTATTTAACAGGATTCAAAGGAGGAGGAGGAGGGAAGGAATTCTTCCCTCTCTCCCCCAGCACTGACATTCCTTTTCAAAATGGTTATTCCCAACCATGAGAGTTCTGCTGTCCTGGAAACCACGGAATAGTAGGAAAAATGCCCTGTCAGGTTGGTAAAGCTCTGGAATAAGTTGCCTGTGGAGGTTGTGTAATCTCCATCATTGGAGATTTTTAAGAGCAGCTTAGACAAACATCTGTCATGGATGGTCTAGAACAGTGGTTTTCAACCTATTGCAGCGGGTGGCATGTGGCCCAATTAGCACACAGCTGTGGCCCAACTGAGTGCTAAAAAAAATTTCATAATTTGCCGCTCTGGGCTGGGAGGGAGTGGGGCTGGCTGAGTGGGAGACCATGTCTAGAAGCCTGCTGGAGCTCTCCTGCCAGCACGGGGCTGGTGAGTGCCACAGGGGGTCAGGGCGTGGGAGAGTGGATCTCTAGCAGGTTTGGTGGGGGACTCTGGGAAGTGAGGGGAGAGGAGCACTGGGAACTAGGGGTCAGGTTTTAGGTGGGGCTCTGCTCCTGGCCTGGTGCCGGGTGTCCTGGCTGCCCGCGCGGCGTGGCAGGGTCAGGGTCCCAGCTGCTGGCCCGTGGGGTCTGGTTGCTTGCTGCCTGGCCTTGGGGGGTGGAGTCCCAGGGTCCTAGTTGCCTAGCCCCAGGGTCTGTGGTTGTCAACCTGCAGCCTGCAGACCAAAATGATAAATAGGTTGAGACTTTCTGGTCTAGATAATACTTAGTGCAGGGGATTGGACTAGAAAAGCTCTTGAGGTCCTTTCCAGTCCTACAATTCTATGATTTACTTACTTAAAGACATTAATTTGTTGCCTCCCATGAGACAGATTCCTCTCTCTCTGCCCCATCTCTGTGGGGATTGAGATTTGGGGTCCCCTGAACAACTACACAGTATCTTGACAGAATGTTCCTTTTTAAACCTTCCAGGTATTTATTTTTTAAATCCCCTGTGTTCATGAGCATTTCCTTGCTTATTATCCCTGAACAACTAGAGCTGGGTGAATATTTGATATTTCAGCTGTCCCAGCACACGCCTCCTCCAGCCCCTCAATAATCAGAAACAATATTCAGTTCTGCTCCAAAAAATTTCTGAATTTTTCAGCAAATCAGATTCAGACCAGCAAACGGTGTGTGCATGTGTCCCTTTATATCCTTTAGTCCAGTGGATAGGCTGGCACTTACCTGGAATGTTGGAGACCCAGGTTTGAATAGTCACTCTGGAGCAGGGACATGAGCTCAAATCTCCCCCTCTCCCAGCTGAGCATCCTAACCAACAGGCTATGGGCTATTCCATCGTGGATCAGTCTCAATCTCTCCTGCTGAAGCTGTTTCACTTGTATAAATGCTTAAAATGTTCAGTTAAAGGGACAAATTTAGACACGGCATTTCAGCAACTTTCCCTAGGTCTGAATTTGTGCAACAGATTTGCGTATAACTGATCCTTTTGATATGAGGGCTAAAATGGAACAAAACAATACAATTATGACAAGTATACAAAAATTACCATAGGATGATATTTAGGTTATATAGTGTTCAGCCCATATAGTGCATTTTATCTTCATTCATTACAGCATAAATCACTGCATTTACTGAATGACATCCTGTGGTTTTAAAACAGTTATGGGACTACGATATTACTAGAGCAGTAATGGCTTGACAAATTAAATATGTATTAAACAAACCCTTAGAAGAAGAAAAAAGGGATGTGTCCAATGTTAAAAAAAAACATATTTAGCAACTGACTGTATGTGAAATTGTTCCTTTGGGTTTGTCTAT
This sequence comes from Chelonoidis abingdonii, assembly GCF_003597395.2. Taxonomy (NCBI): domain Eukaryota; kingdom Metazoa; phylum Chordata; order Testudines; family Testudinidae; genus Chelonoidis; species Chelonoidis abingdonii. The sequence goes on from NC_133770.1 coordinate 229,106,865, forward strand.
ACAAACAATTAGTTTGCGGGAAGCTACGGTGTGACCCCCGCACTAACCGGTTGTTGGACTAACTGTCTGCGTGGACCCCACTGAAGCACATTAACAAGTCATTAATGCACTTTGACCTATTCCTCATTGGAATGGGACTAGTTCAAAGCTCATTAACAAGCTGTTAATGCATATTAGCAGGGTCCACAGGAACAGCTAGTCTGCAGCAGGTTAATGTGGGGTAGAACTTGTGTAGACAAGTTCTTAGCTGAATTTTAGAACAGCCACATATTATTAATCAGAAACTTTCATTCAAGTAATAATTTATAGTTTGTATAACTAATAAGAAATAATTGGCCACAAGATAGTGACATTACAGTTTCTCTCGTGGAATGCAGTGTGGCCTAATGGATAGTGCACTGGACTTTGCCTCAGTTTTCCCATCTGTAAAATGGCAATAATGTTACACAACTCCTTTGTAAAGCATTTTGTGATCTACTGATAAAAACTGCCATATAAGAGTGAGGGGGCAATTATTATTCAGAGGGTACTGCTAACATTATTTACTGTAATTAGTAACCTGTTGTTGCTAACACAAGGAACCCATATAAAAGGAAGTCTTTTCATTTACAGAATGGAACTTTCTACTATAAAGGATCTTCTGAGTCTTATTTACTGAGCAAAATCAAGAATTTAACACAGTTATTATAACAAGAATGGGTTAATTGTTGTTTTTGCAGTTTTAGGCTATATATAATTTAGTGATTTTTAGACAAACTCCATCATTATCGGAAGTTGAAAGTTATGGCCTAGCTTCTAAAATCTAGGAGTGAAATCCTGAGCCCATTGAAGTGAATGGCGAAACTTGCATTTGATTTCAGTGAGAACAGTATTTCACACAAGGTACCTTAGTTTAGGCTTTAACTCATATGAGGTTAGGAACCAGAATTAGGCAGCCGGTTGGAAAATTTTGGCCTGAGCTATATAGCATTTCAAATGCAATCTCCTCATAATAGGTAACTAACCAGGTGTCAGATTTTACTTTTTGCCACCAGAAATCATCACAGATTTCATAAAGGTAATGTTAGAGGGAAACATGCTGTTTGTGTACATTAGCAATAATTAAATTACAAGGATACACATTTCATAAACAGAATTCCATTAATTTCCATATATTTAATTTATTTATACTGAATTTACCTTTATCTCAGCCAAGTACCTCCATATATGGACTCTATTTTCCTATTTTCTCTGTTCTTGTGACACTTTAATTAGTAGTCTGCCTGAAACCTTTCAAATATCACAGTATTCAACTTCTTCCTAAACCTCGCCAGAAAAGTCTGTGGCTACACAGCCATTCATGATATAGAAAGAACCCAGCTTCTTTTCAAATCACAAGCAACAACAACAAAAAGTACACCTTTTTGTTCACAAGCTGAGGATAGTTGATACAGAAATCACAGAGACAAAGTAAATATGGACCCTACAGAGGGCAGAACCTTGCTTTAAAATTGTCCCAAACAAAATATTAGGAAGTGTATTTTCAGCAACAATTTGCATATGCACTGAAATAGATTGGATGACACAGTTAGTTTCTAATTCCTATAATTATACTACAAGCCAGAAAACTATATTAAAAGAGTACTCAGGCTGCAAAGTCAAGCACTTATGTCTTAGGAGATACCAGAATTTAGATTGCCTGTGCAACTTTAATTTGGCCTCCTTGTGTGTATGCATTATGGTGCCGTCTTTAATTTCTTGATTACATACTATTTTTTTCCACAGGACCCCTGCCTTTTTCTGTGCACAGGATAGACAGTGCTCACTGGGTAGCTGTTCATTAAGTCTTTTTATCATCATTATTCAAGTGTGGACCAATGCCTTATTTACTGCACATCATCCAAATCTTGCACTGAATACAAAGTAATTAATTTCCTCATGGGTTTTTCTACGCATCATAATTATTAATAAATTTATCTTCTCAACACCTCTGTGACTTAGTGTGGTAGTATAATCCCCATTTTATAAACTGGGAATAGAGGCACAGAGAGATTAAAGCCAAAACTGTCAAAATTTTCCACTAATTCAGCCCTCCCAACCTGAAACTCCTAAGGTTTGACTCGTCAGAGGAATGACTATTTACATAGCACTTTAAATGGGGTCCCGGGGAAAAAACAGCAAGTGATCATGTAATTAAAGACTATATTGTAATGTATATGTACAAGGGACAGAATTTCCTAATGTTTGACTCTGCAACTTTTTTTTTTTAACATTGGGTTGTTTTTTCTTTGTTTGTTTATGTAATTCAGTAAGTTAAGAAAGAAAATTGAAATAACAGAAATCCCATCATGTTGAACCATACTCACCAGAGTTAGATCCACAGCACAGACTTCTATCACTTGCGTTTACTGAGTAACTTGAGATGTTTGCTAATAGTTGAGGCATGTTGAGACCCGGGAAGTCTGGGTTCAAGCTGAGGTTCTGGAGGAGTGTGTTTTAGTGGTTATTGAAGCCTTTCTGGCTCTGTCCTTCCAGTCCATCCCCTTTCCCCATCTGCTCCTATCCACCCCTTCCGCCCATTTCTGTACCTGCCTCCCCAAGTCCTATTCCCAAATCTTGTCTGTCTCCTCCCCTCTGCTCCTATCACCACCCTTTGGCAGTTCCTGTCTTTGTCCCCTCCTCCATCCTGCCCCAGCTCTTTACCAATTTGCATTTGTGGCAAGTAGCTTCCTCCTTTGCCCCTTACTGCCTGGGTGCCAGCAGTAGGAGCGTTGAGACCCCAGGAAAGAGAATCTCCTTTTGTTTTCAGTTCCTGTGGCCGGTGCCACAGTGGCCCTAAAGAGTCAGTAGGAAAAACTGCAAGGAAAGTCCTGTGCAGCCCCTGACTCCCTGAGATGAAGCATGTTCTGTCGTTCTGTGAGAATGGCGCATGTGCCATCTGACTGGTGCATAAAAGTTGTGTAGATGAAAGCACACTCAATACAGATGGAATCTTTAGAAAATTAAGCTTCCAGCCTCTAACAAATCTGTACTGAGTATATGCAAACTGAGATTATTCAGAGACCTATAGTTTAGCCACATTAGGATAGATTTTCACAGGAATAGCCAAAGGCTATCCCTGACATGAGAGCAATGCTCCAGCCAAATTTTGAGTCCCTGCTGCAAAACACAGTGGTGTCAGAGCTTCTCAACAAATAGCTGTAAGATTTTCTTTAACAGGGACAAACAACTTCTTTTCCCCTAACCTTGTTCTGAGCCATAGCAGAACTGTTTTTTGCTGAAGCTTTCTAGAAAAATTCCACCTGAGGCAGAAATTCAGGGTAGAACATTTCACCCCAAGCTATTGAAGTCCTGCAAAGTTATAAGTGAGGCTAAGATTATGTCATGGAAGTAACAAAACCAAGTGACATTTTCCACTTCAGGCCCAGGGCAGCGGGGCTGCAGCCGTCAGCCAGCAGGAGCCCTGGAGCTCTGAACCCACTGTGGATAGTGAAGGCCCTGGTAGCTCCTAGCTGCCATGGGGGAACCTGGAGCTCTGAGCCACCAAGGGGGCGGGGGGCGGGAGGGGACCCAGAGCTCCAAGCCATTACCCTGCAGCTCCATGCCATTGCGGGCAGTGGTGGGACTCCACGGTTCTGAGGTGCTGGCCCCACAGCTACCGCAGGCATCAGGGGACTCCCAGAGCTTTTAGCTGCTGTGGGGGGGCGGGGGGGCAGAGCTCTGAGCCATCAACCCTAGAACTCCAAGCTGCTGGTCTGGGAGCTCCAAGCCCCCACGGGGTGACCCAGAGCTCTGAGCCACTGCAGGCAGCAGGGCCTCCCATAACTCTCAGTCGCCACAGGCAGTGTGGAGACCCAAAGCTCTGAGCTGCCAGCCCTGGAGCTCTGAGCGGTCATGTGTGGCCCCCACAGCTCCGAGACGCCATGGGCAGCTAGGGGACCCTACAGCTCCCTGCGCTGCTGAATCCACCACCCACCAATCCCTTCCCCCAACTGCATGCAGCAGGGCTGGGGCTCAGCCTCATTTTGTCACAGTTATTTTTAGTAAATGTCAGGGACAGGCCATGGGCAATAAACAAAAATTCACAGAAGCCCCTGACCTGTCTCTGACTGTGACAAAATCTTAACCTTAGTTATAAGCAACTGAAAAGAGAATCTTATATTGAAAAGTGTCAGGCAATCTTAAATGCAGGCAAATCACTGTCAGATGCGCCTGCAAGGAGATGATTCTATGTTAACAGTTACATATTTTCCTAGGATCTTTGTTGTTTGTAATATGAACAAATTGCAATGTTTTAGTCTAGGATTTCCAAATTATTGCTGCTATTTAGATCAGTGAACTACTGCGAGAAATAATTTATGACATATTTATATTATACTTGGCATATGTAATTAAGCCAGTTACACTAGTTATTATTTTTAGTCATGAACTATTAATACTGGTGCTATGATTAGACACTGCAAATCAATAAAGGCTTCATGTTTACATTCCAATGTCCCTTAGCGGTGGGTTCTCAAACTTTTGTCCTGGTGACCCCTTTCACACAGCAAACCTCTGAGTGTAACCCCCTTTATAAATTAAAAACACGTCTTTTATATTTAACACTCTTATAAATGCTGGAGGTGAAGCAGGTTTGGAGTGAAGGCTGACAGCTCGCGACCCCCCATGTAATAACCTCGTGACCCCGAGTTTGAGAAGCCCTGCCCTTTAGAGTCCAGGCTATACTGAATCTGTGTTGGAAGTCCGGTGGCTAGTGCATGGGACTTGCCAGAGGCAGCAAACCTCAATTTGCTCCCCAACACTTCCTGTATGGTTTTCGGTAAGTCATTCACCTCTGTGCCCCACAGTGGCCTCATTTGTAAAATAGGGATAATACTGCTTACCCACTTTTAGGAGATCGATCTAGAAAAATAGCTACATAACTGCTAAGTATTACTGTTACACCTGACTCCTGGACCACATTCTTCTATTTCACTGTGCACAGCTGTACACAGGGTAATGGTAAATAAGAGGGATAGTTTGAGAACGTTCCTGAATGAATTACCCAATAGGATAATTTGATGCAGTGTGGACTAGAGTTAGGTTTACTGCACACATTTCTATTTCTTTAATTAGTTTGTTTTTGTTCAGAGAAAGAACTTGTATAACTTCCTTGTTTAGGCAAATTTCTCTTTCTAGCCACACCATTGCTGTGAGGTAAAAAATGGTTTAGTAAGTTATGTATTAATTTATCTAATGCTAGGTACACCCAGCACATACGTTCAGACTGACTGACTATACCAGACATACCCTTTGTTGCTTTTAATTTGAGTAGACTGACATTGCTGAACTGACTGACTGATTGATTGATTCATGTTGTGTTGTTTTATTTTACTTTTTTTTCTTGCAGCTAATTTTATTTTCTTTCTCCAGCTCCCAGTCAGGTTCCCAATTTTTTTTCCTAAAAAAAGTGGTCCTAGCGACATTAACTGGGAAACACAGTAGCCTTCCTCTTGGATATTAGCCTGCTATCTACTTTCTTATGTGCAAAGGCACTGTGCCCACCTTACAACTAAGAAAAGCCAGGAATGAATACCTTATTAGTAGAATGCTGGGAATAGGCTGCTAGATGCATGGCTGGAAGGGGGCGAGGGGTGGACAAATGTGTAGTGTGTGGGGAAGGGGGTTCTTTCAAATGACTGCAATTCCTAGTTCCTAAGTGTATCTTGAAAATTAATCTCCAGGCTCATTGGACTTTCTGAGACTTCCCTTCTTCTTTCTCATGGACAATGGGTTATCTTTTTTATCACATCACCTTGTTTAAATTGAAGTGAGACTCGTGAGTGGCCTCCTATGCTCTTTTCCAGTGATAAATCCGGGATTATGAATAGCGTTGTTTGATTAATTAAACAATCCAGAGCAACACAGGCAGGGCATTAGCAGTGATATCAGCAAGTAACATATGAATATCAACTCACTATGCTTACTGTATATATAAAGCAGCCTACTTTTCACATGGTCAAGTATCTCTTTCAACAAAAAGACTCATGTGACTCAAGCTAGGTGGTTACACCCAATGTACTCCCTGTGAAGGATTTGTGACAATTATAAAGGATAATGCAGAAAGTCATTATGTCATACACAGTTCTAGCACATCTGTCCTGGATTTCTCCCCACCTCTGTGAATATCCAGCTGAACGACAAAAGCAAGACCCTGTTTACACTGAGTAAAACGCTTCTGAGTTCAATTATGTTTGTTTTTCCCTCCACAAATAAAGCAATTTTGAGGCAAACCACTAGAGGGAGTTCTTACCATAGTTATAAACAATATTAAGGGACAATACCACTTTTAGTGATTTTACACACTGAACTTTGGAGATGTAAGCACAATTCAAATGAACACTGAATTACCAATACAGAAAATACAGAATCAGTTTCAACAATACATGTGAGGCCAGATTTTTTTCAGGCCTTTGGAAGAAAGTGCGGGGGGAGGGGGGGGGTTGGGGCAGTGGCATATGCAAGAAATCTCTCCCTCGCAGCCCCCTGCATTCTCTTGAGAACAGGGACTGTCTCTTGGTATTATTTCTTGGGGCACAAGCTGACGTGCTAATGAAAAGAGATTTCACTGCATCTCCTGTTGTGGTGCAACAGGAGCAACTCCTCTGACACACTGTGGAGTTCTGTAAATCATAAATCCTGCTTGTCTACAGTGGAAACTCTTTGGCAACTGGAGATCTAGTGAAACTAGGTCAGCATAAGATCCAAGAAAGTGAAAGTTGAGCAACATACACATACCTAGACTCCCAAGGGGTCATCCACAAGAGCTAAAGAAAACCAACCCCCTTCTCTGCCACCATGGCATTCCTGCTATTTCTAAGTTAAAAAATAAAACAAGGAGAAAAATGGTTTTTGTTTTACTAAAGCAGAAGAAATTCTCAGGCCTTCTTCATACAGCATAATTGATAAAAAGGCTACAAGCCCATTTAAAAAAAAGCATGCGAGTTACTTTTATGGTTCAAAGATAATCTAGGGCTGGGCACAGGGTTTATTCTAAACAGTGCTGATCTCTAAAGCTGTTCACACAAGATTTCTGTCATCTTGAATGGTAGAGATACCCTGAGACCTGATGTCCAAAATCTCTAATGCGATAAACAAATATACAACCCTTACTCCCCATTCACTATTTTTTTGTTCTTAAAGTAAAGTTACCCCATTTAGACCTTCTTTATATATCAGGAAGAAGAAAAATCTTCTGAATCCTATCAAGAACCTAATCTAGATGCCTCTCCTTTATCCCATCTCTATACAAAATGCCTCTGATAGGTTAAAATAGCTTCTTTGATTATATTTTCTCTCTCTCTCTTTCATTTACTTTAAATCACCTGTTCCCTGTGATATTCCAACCTCTCATGTAGGATTCCTGGAAGAAACTTTTCTTCTGCATCTGGTTCTACATGGCTATTCCTGGCTTTTTTTTAGCTTGTGATTGTAGAAATCTTGCGAGGACATCTCTTTTCACTGCCGCTATTCAAGATGACCAAAATCTCATACTAACAGCTCAGGAGATTTTTGATACTGTTGAGTCCAAACCAGAACTATTGTTCTGAATCAGCCTCAAACCAGGCTCCCAAACACTATCCTGAACTGAATCCACAGTTACATGCCATATCTTTGTCCCATTTCTATCAAAACTAAAGACTAATCAGAACAATTCCCCACCTACGTTACTTCTGTTTCAGGCAGGGGTAAGGGCTTGTAGAATTTATATGGATTTTGAAATTTCATGTTGTGTATATCGCGTTTGTGTATTGTATTTCTGGACTACAGTGATATTAGCTCAGGAGAAAAAAAAAACCCTTCTACAAAAGAGATTCCAAAATAGGTTTGGAGACTATTACCAGGATCCATGATGTTTACTGAAATATTGTTTTTATTTTTTTCAATTATTAGTGGGATCAGGAATGGATTTGGCTGCATCTGGAGTAAGAATTTCATTTTCTAATTTAGAGAATGGTAAACAAGGGGATGATAAACAGCTATCCAAGAGAACAGGGTAAAAATGTTTTTGCCATTCTTGGCACTAGTTCTAGTGCTGCTGATATACAGAATAGGGGCTGTGAGGGGAGGGGGAAATCAGACAACAGTCAGCAAGGAACAGACGGAATAAATAGCAGCAGGACATTTTAAACATTTTAGAAGATGATTTACAAAAGTTAAGTGGCCTGTAGAATAGCACTAGGGGAGAGAAGATGGTGGACGGAACAAGTAGTCTTACTTTGAAATTGTTAGGCAGGTGGCTAATGCTATTCAATGAACATGACATGAAAATTACTGAACTAGAGGGGTCTGCTATGTGTCTGGGAGGAATTATTGCCAAAGCAGCCTCTGTGCCACATTCTCTTTACCCTTGTGTGTTCCAGTAACAATTTTCATCAGTTCATTAAATTGGAGCTTCCCAAATTATTCCAGTTACAACTGGCCATGTCTGAGGTGCAGATTTCATGTTCATATACAGGATGCCTCTTAGTTACAGATATTTAAACTGGTTAACGATAGATACGATAAAGGAATAAAATGTTAGCTATATATCTGTGTAAATACTGTTGATATTTGTCACTTTAAATACCCATGAGTTGAATGCCTTTGAGCACAAACTGCTTGCAAACAAGCTGTCAGGCTCAACTCCTGTTAGATATGCTATCAAAATCCTTTAAATAATTGTACATATTGTTTTTTCTCTAAAGAAGTCTTTATCAAAGGAAAATAAATCCTTGTATTTCCATACAAAAACCTTCACTGATCCTCTCAAACACTGTTCTCATAAAAAAAGTTGAAGAATACACAGAATACACAAATGGATAAACGTGATAGGAATGTATATGAATTAAATGACAACTTACGTTCTTTATATCTGAAATACACTGCATTCCTCCATTTAAGCAGCATTCACTTAATGGGACTTTGTCAAGAAGATTTCAATAGTTTTAAAATAGGGCCTAAGCTACAGAGTTTCCTAAAGTTTCGGGTGTTTTCACTTCTGCTCCTCTCCCCCTTTTTTATTTTTGTTCTTAGTTATTTCTAAAAAAAATGAAGACATTTGAAATCTCATTACTTTTTAGAAATGGACCCATATCTGAACTGCATGTCTGATTCCTCCCCAGCCATTACCACCAACACTGAATGTGGACAGTCTGAATAAAAGTGGATGTGCCATGATGAATAACATGGAACGTACAGCTCTGAGAGTTATAAATCTCTCCATACCAGTACCAGAGTTAAAGTTCTGTTGGCTGCTTCAGAATAACTGATGGAGATTAATTCTTCCATTTCATCATTCAGAGCCTGGCAGATGCAAACAATACAAACCATTGTGTGTAGCGAAGGATGAATTAGTATAAAATATTCCAGGACTTTTTAAGATGGATCTAAGCTTGAGTATGGTGACTTCTATATTTCTCCCAGTTCTTCAAGTAATGTTAAATATGCTGTACCTTGCCAATATGAAAACAAATGTTGAACCATGAAGAGCTTTAAAAAAAAAGATTTTTGAACCGCATATCCTATCAACTGTCAAAGTATCTAAATCCAACCTGAAACTGAGATCTAGGTTCCAAAATCAGATGGGTGTTGCAATGCTGAATGCAGCAATGACTAAAGAACTTTAAAAATCTAGACACTTGAGACAATCTTACTTGTACAGGATCATCAAGACATTTGAGTCAGAAGTCTTCAAGGACAAAGTAAAACATATTTCATACCTAAAGGAAAGCTTCATCTTCAAACTCTTTGTTTATAAGTGAAAGAAGTGTAATTCTAACAATTTCTGCTTATATCTGAAATTAAGTTGATATTATTGGTCTATTTCACTCAAAATGAGCATGCTCTGTTTTGTGAAAGAGTAAAATATTCAAAAGTTCTTAAGTGACTTGGACACCTATGTCCCAATTTCAAAGGTGACTTGGGAGTTTGAAGAAGCAAAGGGTGCTCTGAAAAAATGTCATTACAATATATGTATTGTGATGGGGCAAGGCCAGATGGCTACAGTAAAGTACTGAGAAACAGGTATGTTAGCCCCAGGCTAAACAAAACCCTAGTACCCTGGTAACCAAATGGCAGTTGCTTCAGGTTAATCAAGGCACCTGGAGCCAATTAAGATCTTTCTAGAAGGCAGTAGAGATAGCTACTTTAATTAGAACACCTGCAGCCAATCAAGGCAGGCTAATCAGGGCACCTGGGTTTAAAAAGGA